>NC_081412.1:66781501-66999001 GCF_030272615.1 Cryptomeria japonica
CTTCCATCTACTAAACAAATTATGGTATTTGCACAGACATCATCCTTCAAAGGTTCCTCCAAAGGTAACAAGGTTTTCTTCATCCCATTGGCCACAATAGTGTATGTATTCATCCTCCCATCATGTATTGCCTGTCTATCAAACTGCCAAGGTCTACCCAACAAAAAATGAAAAATATCTGTAGGCATGATATCACACAAAAATTCATCATGATAATTCCCAATTTTTAATTTTACCAAACACTGTTCACTTACTAACAACTTATGTTCATCCTGAATCCATGCTATTTGATAAGGCTTAGGATGTTAAAATCTCTCCAATTTCAACTTATTCACCATCTCTTATGAAACAAGATTATCTGAACTACAACTATCAATAAAAACTTTACAACACTTATCAGATACCTTACATCTGGTCTTGAACAAATTCTTCCTCTGCAAGTGTTCCTCATCTCCTCCAGCATGACACAAAGCTCTCCTCATCATCAAAAGTTCTCCATCTTCTGGTTTATTGTCTGATCTGATGGGGTTTTCTTCCACCACTGCTGCTCTTCTTGTAGCCTCTGACTCTTACACTCAAATGCACAATGTCCTTCTCCTCCATAATTTAAGGGAAGTTCCTCTAAATGTGCTCTTGTATTTTTTGCCAAAGTTCTCATTTCGATAACCATTTGGTTCTCTCCTTTGGTAGGGATTTCTATCATCCTTCTGGTATGATTTATCTTCTTTGCTCACTTCCTTCTCCTTGTTTTGATCTGTACTGGTTCCTCTTCCTCTGGTATATCCTCTTCCTCCTTGAAATATTCCTCCAGTAAACCTTCCACCTCTACCTCTCTATCTCTTCTCATGTATTTTGTTCAATTTCTCTTGAGCCTTTAGTGCATACCGGTAAGCCTCTTCAACACTCTCCAATTTGATCATACTGATTTCATCTTAAATAGACATCCGCAATCCATTCAAATATCTTGAAATTTGTTCAACTTCATCATCAACATGTCTGGATCTGATGTTCAACTTGTAAACTCCTTCACACTAGATTCCTTTTGTCTCAGGTTCTGCAACTTCCAGAACAAATCCACTTGATAATTCGAGAGGACAAACTTTGATTTCAACTTAGAAATCATCTGATCCCATGTCTTAATCTTTTCTTTACCTCTTCTTTGGCTATCAACTTGCAAATTCTCCCACCAAAGAGAAGCATGACCTTTCAACTGGGTAGAGGCATATTTCAGCTTCCTCTCTTCTGCAGTTTTTTCAAAATCAAAATACTTCTCCATCTTCGAGATCCAATCCATCAATTCATCTAAATCTAACTTCCCATCATATTCTGATGGGGTAAAATGAGGTTTAGTGTTCACCCTACTCAAAACCCTTATAAACCTTTCTTCATCTGGGTCAACTGCCGGTAGGTTTACTTGTTCTGTCGAGGCTTCTTCTCCTTCATCCTCACTTACATCTTCAATATGTCAGCCTCTTCTCTTGGTTGTCTCCATGACTTCTAACCGGGCTGTTATTCCTCGCACATCTCCATCACAGCAAGGTTTGCATTCCCACACACTCCACCATTCCTAGCTCCTTTTCGCGCCATCGATTCACGCTAGTCCTCTACAATTGTGGGTCAGATCTGCAATCTGCCACCCTACAATAAAATTCAGGACACGCAACTTCTGCAATGAAACTTCGCTCTGATACCACTTGAAGAAGTCACCAGTGAGGAGGGAACTCAAAGAGATCAATCCGGACTGGCCAGTAGGAGAAAACACAATAGAAACACATAGATATGATGGAGGCAATGCAGAACAGATAGTTTTATTGCATGAAATTTGATTACATCCAACCGGTTACAACATACCGACACACAGGCCTAGTAGAATAGGTCACAACCAGGACCTTGAATCGAAAGATCTATCTTCTAGGCACAATCTATCTATCTGATACTCTGATTGATTCTCAATTGATTACATTCTAAATCATGATTACAACTATATATATTGATCTAAAGGCTCCAGTCGGCCCAAAAGGGATCAAAAACCCGAAGAAAAAGACCTAACATGCAAAATGAACAAGGTCGGCCTCTGCCAAGAGAATCCTCCGGAAAATCCAAAGGATGAAACGAAGAACTTGACCACATGTCAAGAAACATCGAGATCAACGTCCAAGGCTCTACAAGCTTCATAATGGGTTCCGCTAGATCACCAAAATAGGTCTCAGACAACCGGTGACAAGATACTGTCATGAAAACCGATAGCGATATCTTGTCAGTAAGTGATCCCAAATGCGATGCAGTCTAAAAGAAAGAAATATGATCAAGTCTTCAAGTAGAATCCAACTCCATAGGATCCAGTGAGACAAAACTGGGACACATAGAAAGGAAAACTGAAACTGTAAACAAAACATAAAGAAAAATGTTTTTGGTGGATGCAAGATTGTTGTGAACCGGGGATGCTCCTGCATCACCCTTAATGTCAATTGGGGATCACATGTCAATTTCCATAAAAAAATAAATGAAGTACCTCACTAACGTAGGTCTTATTTGACATTGATAAATAGGGACACAAATATGTGCCAACATGAAGATCATGCATTCTGAATTACATGTAAGTCAAATTGCCATAATTTATTATCCCAATGTTTTAAAAATGATGTTATGAGGTCTTTAAAATTTATTGTAGCCATGGTCTCCTCAAATTAGCGTCTCCCCAGGTTCATGCATAGTTCCCATAGGATTTAATACAATTATTTTACAAGTGAAAGATTTACAAGGAGAAGAATTTATAATATGTGTATAGAACTTGAGCACAAATGTGCATGTAGGACTTACTAATGCCTATCTGCAATATTTAAAACAAAAATGACTTATATATGCTTATTTACGAGCTTAAAAGACTTACTAATGCCTATATAGGTCTTATTTCATACATATAAGGCCTTACTTATGCCTACCCATAGGATTTAAAACTAGAATTTAGCCACTAGGAGTTGTCATTGACATGCACACTCCCCCTCAATGGCATCATCTAAGGCCAAGTATTGATTTGAATTTGGATCATATAATTCCTAAAGGTCTTATGCCTATTAGGTCTTACATCTAGAATTTCGCCACTAGGTGGTGTCATGTACACTCCCCCTGAATGGCATCACCTAAAAACCAATCACTACATAAAGGTTTTAATAAGTGGTGGCTAAAATTCCAATATATAGCATGTGTCATGATATTCAAAATGTCTTTTTTATGAAATGATATCACTTGAGTGAGTTGCCCATAATCTTCAAAGTGCCTTTATTGTGGAATACTTTCACTTGAGTGAGGTGCCCATGATCTTCAATGTTCATTTTGATCTTTAGAAATGATATTCTTTGGAAAGAGTAAAATGTCTCCAAGTAAGATGGCACTTTTACATATATCCAATTCTTCCATAAATATTCGAGGTCGTATTGATTCTTCAAGAGCTACTTTAATAGTTTTCCCTTTTGATTCAAAGACATATAAAAGATAGTCTTTTTTATTAAGATATTTGACCATCCATGTATAGCACTTGCACCATATATTTTGAGAGCATAGTCTCACCAAAGAAGCACCAATATAGTTAGTAACATAGTAATCAATTAAACTTGATTCTTGGTCTAAAGTATGAAAACTTCATTGTATTGCATTGCATCTTTATTAATATTCCTTGTGAACCTCAAATACATGATGTAATAATGAAAATAGAGGAAAGTGTGTACCATAATTATTAAAAGGAAAATACGATGACATCTCTCATATTTGATACAATGATAAAAAAGAGGTGTTCCTTTATTTCTCATTTCCCTTCAACAAGATATTTATGAAAAGATAACATATAAATAAAAATGAGACACTACTATGTCCACTCGGATACTAAAAGACTATCAACATAATTCATAAAGTATCCTAATAAGGAATAATTTTAAGTTAATTTTATTCATATGAATATAATTATCTAGGCTCTCTGTGGATTTGGATGATATAGGCTTGTTACACGCTTGTGCATGTCAAGGAAAGAATTAGCTATAATGTCAATCATAGAAAGGTAAAGAATGATTCATTTTATTTTTTTGAAAATTTCATAAGTATTAGCGATAACAATTTAGAGCCCATTCTATGTTAGACATGAATATAATTTGTAGCACTCACTTTCTTCAACTTTTTCAATTTGATTAAAATTGAATCAATTAAAAAATATTTATTCGATTTTCTTTTAGAATATTTAATGTTTTATATACTATCCATGTCTCACAATTTATATGAATATGAGATAAACCTAATAAAAACTCAAATATTTATATGTGCTAAAAATTTCATTTATATTTTTAATTATGTCAATCTTTTATCTTGGATTAGTTACCTTTCAAAATTATACGATAGAATAGAATTTTTAAAAGAAACATTGTACCAATGTTACTACAAGAATTGATTACTGTTAAAAAAAGGTCACAACATTTCTTAGTATATATGAGGTACTTGTGAATTATATTTTAACATTTCCATAGATTTGAGAACCCTTCTCTCGGTTGATGAACAAATTTTTCAAAATCTGATTTAGATGACTTGTGATCAGATTATGGTAAGTGGTCATTTTATATGGAATTTAAAATAGTTGCAAAGAATGAGAACAATTTGAAAGGAGTGTAGACCAATTTGTATAGAGATTTAATTAATTTGTGTGAGTGATTTGTCTAACTAGTAGAGGATATATGTGGCCTATATATGGTCAATATATCATGTAAATAGATTAATCCTTATACTTGTCTATAAGGAAATAGAGAGTCATAACAATTCTATCATACACTCATATACTGTAAGTGCATATATTTTTTATTTTTTATTATTAGTTTAGTATATTTTAATTTTCTATTAATTTATAAGAAAAAATATACTTTAAAAAGTATTTTTTATATATGTCTATGTAAGTGACAATTCTTAGTTATATGTGGTGAAAAAAATAGTGTTCTAAAAGAATATGGAAATATATCATTGTGTTAATAAGAATAGTTTGGAAGATACAATTTATTACACTTTGGATTAGATAATTTATTTTCATGATAGAATGGACTTAATTTCTTTATTGTCAAGCCTATGAGAATGAGACCTGTAAAGTCATGCAAATTTTGATGGAATGAAATTGTAATATGGTGGCCTTGGTTTGAAATTTGCAATTGATCCTTGATGGATAAAATGATAGCAGTAAAAGAAAAATTCATCTACAATTTGATGTAGTAGATATGTGGATAACAATTTATGATGAATTTTCAAAGAAAAATCTAAATGGTAGTTTAGATCTTCAAGCATTATTTTATCTAAAAATTTAATGGAGTTCCTTCTTGTTGACCTTATATTTAGAATGACATATAATGATGATTGAGGATGATGCAAATTTTTCTAACATATATTATAAATGAGTACAAATGTTATCTATAAAATATAAGATGTAGGAAAATTTTCCATCAAGGACATTTCAAAAATTGTTAGAGGAAGGTAATATTTAACTATTTGTTTATTCTTCTCACGGGAAAACTTTATTTTGAAAAAAATATTAAATCTTTACTTTTGAGGTGCAAGTCCAAATGTTAGATTCTTTTTTTTAAAAAGGTGTCCTTGTAATCATGTTGCTCAACTATGTAATATTTGATGTATTTCTTCTTAAAAATAATAGATTAGTAATGAACAATTATGTCACTTACTAAGATTCGTGGCATGGATTGTCAAAATTTGCATAAACAAGTTTTCTATCAAGTTCAATGTATCCTTCAATATAACTTGTAAAAATGATTAGTATAGCCTAACTTGCTCTGATACCATGTTAAGAATTGGGATCTTAGGATACTAATCATTATAAACAAGATATAAAATAAATGCAATGAGAATCATACATGAATAAATGTACATATTACACAAGATATACATGGGGAAAACCCTTTTGGGTAAAAAACCCCAATAAAATCATCCATCCATATCTATCTATCTATCTATCTATCTATCTATCTATATGCGCGCGCGCGCGCACACACACACACACACACACACACACACACACACACACATAAACATATGTGTGTGTGTGTGTGTGTATGTATATACATATGTATATATGTATGTATATACATATATATGCATATGTATATACATATTGTTTGCATATGATGAAGCGGTGATAATGTATGTTGTCATTGATGTCAATAAGTGCTCAAACAGGTGAACCGGTATGCACCGGTATGAAGATTGGAAGCGGTTATGGTCAACTAGGATGGAGTGGACCGATGTCGGGGTTCGCCAAGTGTGACTATCAGTTGGTAGTCTTAGTTTGGCTCTAGGGTTACCGGTTTGGCTTGTGCAGTGCAACCGATGATGTTTGGTGACAAGACAGTTAAGGAATAAGGATAAGGATCGAGATACCATGTCAACTATGTGCACGTGAAGGATTTCTTTGTGGTTCTTGCGCGTGAAGATTGAGTGCATTGAATGTCTACCTCAGGAATGAGCATTTTTCTTAGCGGTGTGTGAAGACCGCGTGATGGGTTATTGATTTTCAGATGCTGTGAAGATTGGACAATGCAGAATGTCTTGAGATATGTTTTAGATCATTTCATTCTATGTAATGTGTTTGGACAGTCAGGGTTGGACTGCTTGTAAGTGTAAACTTGAAATATTTAGGGTTTAGGGTTTATGCTACCGACCTAGTTGTTGTCTATAAGGTCAATGAGTTTTGATATTGTAGTGGTTGGCAAAAGTTGTATTTGTGTCTGCGTGTTGGAGATTTGATACTTGTCGAACCAAAGTGAGGAATCTGCAAAGTGTGATTACAGAAGAGAGGAACTGAAAAGGATCTGCCTTAGCAAGAAGTGTTGTTATCAGATTGGTGTTTTACCTGTTGTCTTCTAACCATTTCAACAGAAGGTAAATCCCTTGACTAGGTAGCTTTAATAGGCTTTGTTGTAAATCCTCTAACTAGGTGACTCAAGGTTATTGAGTTATTTAAATCCTCTAGCAAGGTAACTCTTAACAGGATTTCAACCTTTAACAGGGTATATAGCCATCCCTTAACCAGGTGATCCATAGCAGGATCGGTTCCTAACAGGACCTTTATTGTAAAGTCTTTAACCGGACTAGGCTCCTAACATAGCGGACTTCAAAAGAGTTCACAAACAGCTTGTGGGTATTCATTCCCACCATGGTTTTTCCCATTTCAGTTTCCACGTGAAAAATATGTGTGTTATGGGTTGTGAGATTTTCATGTGATGATTGTGTGGTTTTGATTAAGTTAGATATGCATGCATTGTTAAATGGTTGTGGTATTATTGGTACAACTCATACATGATTATATCAATGAAGTAGTTATCAAGGTTTGAGATCTATTGAATGTTGTCTGAAGTATTTTTGTTTAACCAGTATAGCTATGGTTAAGTTCAGTGGTGAAGACAATTGGTCAACTGTGTTTTTTATATGACAAAGTGTTTGAAGCAGTTTTTTTTTGTCTACTGATTCACCCCCCCCCGCTCTCAGTACCAGTTAGGACCTTAGTAGTTTAGCATTATTCATCAATTGGTATCAAAGCTCATCCAGGTCCTCAGTGATATAAGCTTGACTGCTTGAGGCAAAAGATCTCATTTTAATGATGAAGAGGGAAGGTCCTAAGTTCAACAGGGACAACTTTAAAATTTGGAAGGACAGGATGAAGATATATATCAAGAGTTTGGGTGCACAACACTGGAACTATGTTGAGAATGTGTATGTAATCCCCTCTGGCACTCTAACCGATGATCTGGGAAAAGAGAGATACAAGAAAATGGGCAAGTCATGGAAGCCCTTATTAGCAGCTTGTCCAATGTAGAGTTCATTGATGTACAAGATAAGGAAAATCTGAAAGAGGTATGGGACAAACTGGAATACATTTATGGCGGTGATGAACATGTCAAGTAGGCTAAGGAAGAAATCCTTAGAGGAAAGTTTGAAGATATGAGGATGGTTGAAGGAGAGACCATTCAGTAGTATGGCATAAGAATCAAGACAGTGGTTGGAGATATCAATAGCACTGGTGGAACAATTGATGATGCCACTGTTGTCAGTAAAGTTCTAAGATCACTTTTACCAATCTATGCAATTAGGGTTGCTACTATTCAGGTGCTAAGGTCTATCGACAAAACCAAGGTATATTTAGACTCTATTATTACAAAGTTGACTGCATATGAATTGAATGGCTATGATGGTAGTGTTCAGAAGATCGATTTAGCCTTTAGAGCATTTTCTTCTCTGCACCGACCAGGAAAGGAAAAGAGGTCAGTACCAGTTATGAATATAGGCCAAGCAAAGATATGGACGATGAGGAGATTCTGATGGAGTTTGAAGCTCTTCTTGCCAAGAGACTTCCAAAAGGCACCAGAAAATACAGAGGTAAGCTTCCTCTGAAGTGTTTTTCCTGCAATACGATAGGACATATAGTTGTTAACTATCCTAACAATGACAATAACAATAAACCAGAGAGGTTTAGGAAGTATAAAGGAGTAGGTAGGAGAAATTGTCTTGTTGCAATGGATGGAGGTGTTACCAATGAGGAATCTAAGGATGAAGAGAATGAGGACATAGTGTTTGTGGCTATCAAGGAAGAGTTGTCTGACCAGAAAGCCCTTGTCTCGCATATTGACAACTCCAACGAGTGGATCATTGATAGTGGGTGTTCTCACCACATGACCAGTGACCAGAGAAAGTTTTTGTCTCTTGAAGAATATGATGGTGGTGTTGTCTGGTTTGGCAACGATGCACCTTGCATGGTGAAAGGAAAAGGATACATCTCACTAAATGGAAAGAGCAGTGCGTATGATGTCTACTGGATGGAAGGCCTTAAGCATAATCTTTTGAGTGTTTCTCAATTGAACGACAAAGGACTCATACTGAGATTCAAAGGTGGAGTCTGTAGAATAATTGGAAAGAGTGGTGAACTTATTGCCACTGGTAAGCAGACCAGAGGAAACCTATTTTAGATGAATGCCAAGATTAGTCAGTGCCTGATGACAAAATTTGATGACAATTGGATATGGCATAGGAGACTTTATCATATAATTTTGGCAATATTGTAAAGGCTAGTAAGATCAAGGCAGTAAGAGGATTGCCTTTGCTGGACAAACCAGAGAATGCGTTGTGCAGAGAATGCCAACTTGGGAAGATGTCTTCCTCAACATTCAAAGGTGAGTCTTTTTCTGCGAAGAACTTACTTGATCTAGTGCACACTGATCTGTGTGGTCCGATGAAAACTAGAAGCATTTAGGGAGATTGGTACTTCATGATTCTTATCGATGAAGACTGGATAAAGGAAATGGAAGAGGAGTTGGACCAGATAAAGAAGAATGCAACATGGTCCTTGGTACCCAGACCAGAACACAAGAATGTCATAGGTACCAAATGGGTCTTCAGGAATAAGCTGAATTAAGAAGGCACAGTGGTAAGGAACAAGGCAAGACTTGTATGCAAGGGATATGCTCAGGAAAAAGGAGAATACTATGGAGAAACCTTTGCCCCAGTGGCTAGACTGGAAGGTGTTTGAATTCTACTTGCATTTGCAGCATTCAAGGGATTTAAGGTATACCATATGGATGTGAAGTCCGCCTTCTTGAATGGAATTCTGGAGGAAGAAGTGTATATTGAGCAACCATATGGGTTTGCTTTGTCAGAAGATAGTGACATGGTGTGCAGATTACACAAGGCCCTGTATAGATATAAACAGGCACCAATGGCATGGTACTAATGGTTACACTCTCATCTTGTGAAGATAGGATTTCAGAGAATAAGTGAGGACAGTAACATCTACTTGAAATCTGAAGGTGGTCAGATTCTGATATGTGAAGTATTTGTAGATGATATAATCTTCGGTGGAGATGATGATATGAGTCATGCATTTGCAGATGAGATGAAAAAGGAGTTTGAGATGTCTCTGATTGGAGAGAAAGTTTTTATTAGTCTACAGATTCAGCAGATAAAAGAAGGTATCTTCATTACCTAGTCCAAGTATATCAAAGAGGTATTGAAGACCTTTGGCATGGAGGAGAGCAAACTAGTTGGAACGTCGATGGTGACCGGCTACAAACTAACAAAGGAGGAGGATACCACATTGGTGGATGAGAAGGAGTACTGGTCAATTATTGGTAAGTTGCACTATGTGGTGCACAACAAACCGGATATTGCTCATGCAGTGGGCATAGTGGCCCATTTTCAGAAGAATCCAAGAGAATCCCACTTGGTAGCGGTAAAGAGGATTCTTAGATACCTGAAAGGGACAGTTGATTATGGATTGTGGTATCCATGCAATGGTGACTTTGATCTCAAAGTGTTTACCGATGCAGATTGGGTAGGTAATGTGGACGACCGGAAGAGCACAATCGGTGGAGCGTTCTTCCTTGGTGGAAGACTAGTCTCATGGACGAGCAAGAAGTAGAGCTATATTTCCCAATCTATAGCTAAAGCGAAGTATGTGGCAGCATTTATGAACTACACTCAAGCAATATGGATGAAGCATGTATTGAATGGCTTCAAAGTGATTATATCTGCACCGGTGAGTATATTTTATGATAATACCAATGCAATAAATATTTCTGGAAATCCAGTATTGCATGCTAGGACCAAGCATATTGAGCTTAAGTATCATTTCTTGAGAGAAAAGGTTTAGAATAAAGAGGTTGTGTTAGAACATGTTTCCACTAAGGAGCAACTAGCAGACATATTCACTAAGCCTTTACCGAAGACTGCATTTACCTATTTGAGAGGTGCATTAGGGGTTCTACCCCTTCATGAAGTAAATTAAAGATGTGTGCTCCACATCAATCAGGTACTACCATGTCAGATCTTATAGAATTGATGTGTTGAAGGATGCTAATCCATAGGGGGAGCAGCATAGTGGACCCTGGAAGCTTGTGCCTCCACTTTGGCATTGTTGTCAAAGGGGGAGAAGATATATGTTTGAAGGTCAATATGCAAAGGGGAGATGAAATAAGTGATTGAGAAAAGTGCACATTGACCAGTCCAGGTGGTGGTGGTGATCTTTTAAGTTAAACTGGTATATGTTATTGAGAATGGTGTAGATACTGAGCAATGATACATTGAGTATTGCCATCAATGCCAAAGGGGGAGATTGTTGGCATATGATGAAGTGATGATAATGTATGTTGTCATTGATGTCAATAAGTGCTCAAGCAGGTGAACTAGTATGCACTGGCATGAAGATTGGAAGTGGTCATGGTCAACCGAGATGGAGTGAATCGGTGTTGGGGCTCACTAAGTGTGACTATCAGTTGGTAGTCTCAGTTCAGCTCTAGGGTTACCAATTTGGCTTTTGTGGTGCAATCGATGATGTTTGGTGACCAGTCAGTTAAGGAATAAGGATAAGGATCGAGATACCACGTCATCTATGTGCATGCGAAGGATTTATTTGTGGTTCTTACACGTGAAGATTGAATGCATTGAATGTCTACCTCGGGAATGAGTGTTTTTCTTAGCTTGTGTGTGAAGAGCGCATGATGGGTTTTTGATTTTCAGACGCGGTAAAGATTGGATGATGCAGAATGTCTTGAGATCTGTTTTAGATCATTTCATTCTATGTAATGTGTTTGGATGGTCAGGATTGGACTGCTTGTAAGTGTAAACTTGAAATATGCAGGGTTTAGGGTTTATGCTACTGACCTAGTTGTTGTCTATAAGGTCAATGAGTTTTGATATTGTAGTGGTTGGCAAAAGTTGTATTTGTGTTCGCGTGTTGGAGATTTGATACTTGTCGAACCAGAGTGAGGAATCTGCAGAGTGTGATTGCAGAAGAGAGGAACTAAAAAGGACCTGCCTTAGCAAGAAGTGTTATTATCAGATCGATGTTTTACCTATTATCTTCTAACCATTTCAATGGAAGGCAAATCCCTTGACCGGGTAGATTAAATAGGCTTTGTTGTAAATCCTCTAACTAGGTGACTCAAGGTTATTGATTTATTTAAATCCTCAAGCAAGGTAACTCTTAACAGGGTTTCAACCTTTAACAGGGTATATAGCCATCCCTTAACCAGTTGATCCATAATAGGATCAGTTCCTAACAAGACCTTTATTGTAAAGTCTTTAACCGGACTAGGCTCCTAACATAGCAGACTTCAAAAGAGTTCACAAACAGCTTGCGGGTATTCATTCCCACCGTGGTTTTTCTCATTTGGGTTTCCACATGAAAAATATGTGTGTTATGGGTTGTGAGATTTTCATGTGATGATTGTGTGGTTTTGATTAAGTTAGATATGCATGCATTGTTAAATGGTTTTGGTATTATTAGTACAACTCATGCATGACTATATCAGTGAAGTAGTTATCAAGGTTTGAGATCTATTGAATGTTGTCTGAAGTATTTTTGTTTAACAGGTATAGCTATGGTTAAGTTCAATGGTGAAGACAATTGGTCAGCTGTGTTTTTTTATGACAAAGTGTTTGAAGCAATTTTTTTGTGTGTCCTGATTCACCCCCCCCCTCTCAGTACCAGTTAGGACCTTAGTAGTTCATCATTATTCATCACATATGTATATACATACATACATACATACATACATATACATATATGTGTGTGTGTATGTGTATACATATATATGTATATACATATATACATATATATACATATAGATATATATCTATATATATGTATGTATATATATGTATATACATATCTATATATGTATATATGTATATACATATATACATATGTATACATGCATGTATATGTATGTATATGTATGTATGTATATGTATGTATATGTATGTATATATGTACACATATATATACATATGTGTGTGTGTGTCTATATATATGTATACATATGCATATGTATATATATACACCTCTTGTGCATAGTGATATAATTCCCTACAAATCTCCGAATTCACACACCTCTTAAATGAGAGAGAAGCTCCTTAAATATAGGAGGAAGAGCAACTTCACTAGTCACACCTTGTCAATAACCCCCATTCACAAATAATTAATAATATAGTTATTAGATTATAATTATTTCAATATGCTTATAAAGCATATAATATAAAAGGTTTTATAGCCTTATATTAGAACATTATATATAAATATTATAAGGATGTGACCCCTAATAACATTATGTTCTAATAGTTTGTTATTTCAATGATATTCTAATTTTGAGTTGTTTGATGAAATTTGTTGTTTACCTGATTTGCTTGTTTGTGTATTTTTGCAAATATGAAATAAATAATTAAAGGGTTTGTAAATCTGATTTAAATATTAAATGTGTTATTACATAGCACCTCTAGTTTGATAATTTAAGCTAACATTAATGACACTTAAACCTACCTTAGAGACCTAGGAGGGGAGAACATACCACTATTCATGTGTTTGTTGACTTCTCGTGCTTGGTCTCTTGTGCAATTCACCTGATGTATATGATGTAGGATGTTCACCATCATGCCTACTAGTACCACATGAGAGAGCTCTAAATATACCATATATGATAGTGAAAATGACCCTCATGGGGCCCCCTATAGCCTATTTATAGCCCAATAACCCACCGAATTCCCCTTATGTATTGGAAGCACCAACTTTCACCTTCTTTCTTCCACCATTCATTCATTTCTTCACTTTTTCCTTTGTTCCTTCACCAATCAACCTTATATCTTCTCTTCTTCATCCCCTATTTTTTTTCCTTTTGTTTTCAAGAGTTTAGTTTGAAAACTCATTTTTTTGGGAATCCTCTCAAGGGGATACCACCTAATCCTTCCAGCTATTGTTGGGGCATAATATTTTTATTTTATTTGACATGATTTTATTATTTCATTAATAATTCTATTCTTGTAATTAATTAAATTTTATTGAATTTATCATGAATTTTCTTCTAAAATGTTAAATTAATTAATTTAATGTAACCTTAGCCCCCATCACCAAATTCTTCAAAATCTCTAATTTTAAAGTCTTTAAATCCCTAAACTTCTAGTCATGTGATATGTGTTCTCCAAGCCCTCATAATGCTTGCATGCACATGTCACTCACCCTTGTACTTCATTCTTTGACCAATTATTTTATTGATTTCTTACACATGTATGAGATTCTCTTTCCAATAGAGCCACCCTACACTTTCTTCTTTTTTCCATTTGTCACCTTTCAAAGTCTACCTCTCTTACATTTTTCCATTTATTATAACACTTGTCATCTCTTTGTTCCTCCCAATGTGTTCTCACATATGTATGAGCACAAATTTCCCTATTCCCCATAAAAAATATTGTTCTCACATGCTTCCACCCTTTTGACACTTGTCACAAGGCTAGGCCTTCAATCTATGACATCCTCTCTCATTCAATCTCATCACTCCATTCCACTTTGCATCTTGAACCTACATTCTTCCATTTAAAAATAGATAAATTGGATCCTTCTCCTTTCATTTAAATCATTTGGAAGCTAATTTCTTGTTGATAAAATCATCTATCTTTTATTTGTAGTTAGGTTATATTGACACATTAAGAGTAGTCCACATAATAGAAAAATAAAATATCAAATTAACTAGATAAGGGTGCATATGCTTCAACTCTATTATGAGGTGAGAGGGTAAAAGAGGCAAGGTAATTGATTTTTAATTATATTTCATTCATTTGCATCTCAATTACATTTTGTTACCTTCAACTACAATGGGCTACACCCTTGAGATTATTAATCTCAAGGCAAAGGTTGCCCAAATATGTCAAACTAGGCTAAACCCATTTAAGGTTGGTTTTATAGGTATTTATTGGTGGATTAAGTTTAAAAGGGTCCATCTTAAAATTACCTTGAGGATATAAGAAGTTCTTGAAAAAGATAGGGCATTGAAACGTAGGCCTATTGGTGTCTCCACTTTCTACAAAATATTGTTAAAATCCTATGATGCAAATTCATATGGGGCTCAAGAAATATGGTATTATGATGAAAATGGTATTCAAGAAGGGAGAAATGGTGTCACGAGGGTGTTGGTGAAAAGAGGTAGTACAAGTGTGTCTTACATCATTCCAAGATTTGGGAATGGATAACTATTCTATGCTATGTTAATTTTGTTGGAATGATCATACTAGGCTTTTATTTATGTAAGGCTAAAAATGATTAAAATTTATATTTTTGGTTGTGAATTGGTTGCTTGCCTAGTAGCCCAACTACATACATGGATGACCAACCAAATTTTATGAATTGGTTACATCATGATTTGCATTGATCAGTTCTAGGTGGTGTCACCCACAAATAGACAGTTGTGTTGCCAACATACACATCACATAAACTACATACCTTCGATATGAGTGCATTTTTAATAATTAATTCATACTTTATATATGAATGAGTAATGTGAATAGTAAGGTTTCCAAACATTGTAATAAATGAGGCAAAATTGGTAGAACTAGGCAACAAGTCACTTATAGTGGCCAACATTATAGTAGAATTCAAAAGGATAGGTATATGGCCCCTCAATATATATGTTCTCATGGAGGAAATTTATCCCAATGAAAAATTTCACTTTAGCATATAGGATGATGGTTTTTCATTAAAGAGCATCCCAGACTAGGAATGTAGACAATAGTGGAATTCAGTTGTGCTAATAGTCTCATTCCTTAGAAATAGATGACTATATTATTTTGTTAATGTAGTGAGAGGAAATAAATAAATAAAGAAATAGAGGAGCTAAAATTCTAAAAGAGAAAAAATCAAGGATAGAAAGGCAAAACGTGTTGTTTTTAAGGTCCAATTGAAGGAGAAAGCTAAATTGGATATGAAAGTACAATGCCAATCAAGAGAGTATAAAAAGTTACAAAATTAAGGAAATGGGCACAAAAAGGAGAGATAGAAGATTCAAAGGGAGCAAGATAAAAATGAAAAAGAGCTTGAGGTGGCAAGGAGGGATTTATAGAGATAAATATGTTTAAGCAATCCACTAAACCATTTACAAAAAATTCATGCATTATTTCGAGATATGTTGAGTATTAATGTCCCTCAATATTTTTATCTTATATATTTTTTTATTAGATAAGCATGGGAAGGGCCTAGACACATTATAGAACATCCATCAAGGTAAAATGAGAAAATCTCATGAGAAATGGGATTGGGAAAAAGGAAAAATCTTTTGATCAGAGCTAGGAATTGGTAAGAAACAAGGGTATCGACCCTGAATTCTCTTTCACCAACCCCAAAAGAGTAGGGGACGAAGAAGAAGGAACTTTTCTCCTTCTACAAACTATAGTCCGAGTGATATTATGGCCCCATTACAATGGGAGACAAGAGATGAACCCTTTATTGGGGGATCAACAACAACTAAAGGGTGGAGAACATTACAGGGTGGAAGATGATCATCAATCGTAGGAGGAGGCAAAATTTGTGGGGAAGAATTTGTAGTGAGATGGGTTGAACATGAAGTAGGAGGAGGAAACACAATAGGGACTTTTGGGCATGAAAAATCCACATCAAGAGAAAGACACTCATTAGGATCCTTGGAAGAGCAAGCCTTAGAAAATCATGGGACCTCGACAATCAAGTCATCTTTCTTAGCATTCTTCCACCATGTAGCTCCTATAAATTGTTCAAGTTTGAGCCTATCCCATTTAAATATCTCTCCATTTCTAATTCTAACACCTACTTATGTAACTACCACTCCAATTCCAATAAAAGGGGATGAAAACATGGTTGGGATAATAATATTAGCTTGTTAGGAAATAATATAGCTTCTATGAAATCATCTCCACAACATTTTCCTTCATGGTTTGAGTGAAGTTGAGAAAACCAATCATTGCACACAAATAGCACTAAAATTGTAACCTAAAGAGCCATCTTTTTTGTTGATTATATGTTATAAAATGTTAGTTTATATTTATTTTAATTGATAATGAAAGGGGCTTTCATATTTATGTTCACCATATGGCAATTCCATGCATTTTATTTTGAATGCTTTTGAACTAATCTACCACATGTGTGTCAAGGAGACGCGGATTGGGTTAAATTTCCCCATGTTGATGGCTAACTGACAATGGGTTAGGACAACCCATGGTCCCTACATGGTATTTGACTAGTACATTTTTATCATGCCATGTGGTAGTAGGAAGAGAGTTACTACTTTCATACACTTGATAACATTAAATGCATGTCTTCTCTTCTTTCCCTCCTAGCCATCCATATTAACTCTATGTCTCTTCACATTTACTTATGTTGGATGATTCCATATTTCCACTCATTTGAGCAGTCAATGATTTAGTTGCTCACATTTCTCACTCATTGATACCCCACTACCATGTTATTTCTTCTTTATAGTTTAATTTTAATAGGCATTGAAACACATTTGCCTTTTCTTTATATTTACTAAGGCTTTCACAAAAATGTCTCTTCACATTTACTTATGTTGGATGATTCCATATTTCCACTCATTTGAGCAGTCAATGATTTATTTGCTCACATTTCTCACTCATTGATACCCCACTACCATGTTATTTTTTCTTTATAGTTTAATTTTAATAGGCATTGAAACACGTTTTCCTTTTCTCTATATTTACTAAAGCTTTCACAAAGTTAATGGTCACCAATGTCGGGTCCTTGCTTGTTTGTCCTCTTATAGGTCATTGTTTACATTAGTTCATATTAGCATGATGCATTCACATTAGAAATACTTGACTATGCTAGAGTTTGTTTTGTGTTAAACTATGTTGCACATATCCAATTATTAGTTTGAAATGGAAACTACAACATAGCTTAACCCAAAATACCTATGGGAAACCAAGTATCCCAAAAGCTACCACCTTATACTAGCTTAGGTTTTCTTGTACAATGTACATGTTATTGCTACTTTTGTGTAAATTCTTATACAATGTTATTTCTATTTCTATCTCATATTGATTTTATATAGCAATATTTAGTCTTGTTTGATAGGTTTCTTCATGTATATATTCATGTAAGCATATTTAAAAATATGGCAACAAATTTACATGTTAATTTGAGAGGTTGATTGATTTGGTTGAATGCATGTTTGGGATGAATTCTTAAATTTTGTCCTCTTATTTGGTCTGAAATCATGACTGACTCTTATAATTTGATTCATGTGAGACAAATGAATGGATTTGATGGATGTAAGGAAAATTGAATTTGCTAATATTTTTGATAGATTTATTTTCTCTAGTTTTGATTGCTTGATTGGTGAGTGTCACACCTTTGAGTGTGTTGCTATCAGTTATGCATGTAGTAGCTAATTTGTACTAGGGAAATCATCACTCAAAAAAATATTTTGATGATGACATAAGGGAGCTATACATTTGTTTGATATGACACATGGCCATGCATTTCATTTACAAAGTAGCTAATATTTGAAAAATAGTATGTTATGATGGGTGGTGTCTTCATATGTAGCTAGGACATTTATAGCATATAGATTCAATATGTAGACTTAATAGGAGAAATTGAGTTTCATGTCTATGAAAGAGGGATTGTGTATGATTTATGTCATATCAAGCCTAGGTAATTATATTTCTCATGACAACAAAATTGTTACAACACAATTTTAATATTCCAAGCTTACATTGACATAAATTTCAAACAACATATATGCAATTATAATACACTAGCTACACCATTTACAAAATATAGAATAGATAGCCATTAACAATATATAGCATGTAGGCATTAACAATATATATTAAAAACCCATATATACACTTACAATACAATAGCTACAACATTTACAATCTATGCAATAATAGGTATTTACAATATATAAAAGATAGTGATATATACATAATAGAGAGGCACTTATAGAACAACATTTACATCACATAGAGGAGATAGTCATTTGCAACATTGTGTGTACAATATTTGCATTGTATATAATAGATATGCATTTACACAATAGTGGAAATGACATTTACATCATATAGAAGAGACAAGAGTTTACATAACAATTATGTCATATACAACATATAGGGATTTACAAAACTATGGTATTGTAATTACATCTTATAGAACATATAGGCATTTACATGTATGCAATTAGAGCATATATAACTCTTACAACATATAGAATATATAGGAATTTATCGTGTAACAAAAAAATACATATATGCACTTAGTTTAAAACCTTGTTAGTTAGGTTGAGAACCGAACAATTGTTCAATATCTCCCCTGTGAATTTGACATTGAGTACGTGGACCGTAAAGCTATCAAAGGTCAAGTTATTGCAGATCAGTTGGCCGATGCACCCCTCACAGGCGATCATCCTCTTATTTCCAATTTTCCAGATGAGGAGATATTCATGATCACAACAACACAACCATGGAAACTCTACTTTGATGGCTCGTACACTAGGCATGGCTCGGGGGCAGGCATTCTGTTTATCACACCTCAAGGTGATAGCATCCCGAAGTCTTACAGGATCACATTTCCATGCACAAACAATATAGCCGAGTATGAGGCCTTGATCACAGGACTCAGGTTAGCCATCCAATGGAAATTACAAGAACTGCAAGTATATGGCGATTCCCAACTAGTCATTCGACAAGCAACAGATGAATATCAGACCAAAGATGATAAACGCATGCCATATAAGCAAATGGTGGACACTCTAAAGACATCATTTACTACTATCACTTTTGAGCAGATACCAAGAGATCAGAATCGAGCTGCTGACGCCATGGCTACCATCGCATCTCTACTAGATCTTCCACAGAATTCAACACGCTACGAGTTCTTGGTAGAACAGCTTTGGATCCCCGCTTATGATATCCCTGAATCTGAGATGATATGTCACCTTGTCGGTTCTGAATCCCCATGGTACGGTGAGTTCTACACCTATCTTCGTGATCATAACCTTCCTCCCAACCAATTGAATAACCAACGAAAAACCTTCATTCGCCAAACTGCTCGATATACCATTATTGCCGAAACCCTATACCGACGCGGTCTTGATGGTACTCTCCTTCGATGTCTGGAACAAGGTGAGATAACAAATGATTTGGAAGAGGTACATGAAGGAATTTGCGGGACTCATTCAAGTGGTCCGTCACTAGCCAAGAAACTCATGCGAGCTGGATATTATTGGCCATCTATGGAAAAGGATTCCTACTACTTTGTCAGAAAATGCAAGAAATGTCAAGTTCATGGCGACCTGATACATGCACCAGCCCAGGAACTGCAACCAATCACAACACCATGGCCTTTCTGTCAATGGGGCCTTAACCTTGTGGGTACAATCCATCCATCTTCATCCAATGACCATAAATTCATTATTACTGCCACCGAATATTTCACAAAGTGGATCGAAGCTATTCCACTTACCCAAGTCATCGACAAGCAGATTGCCTCATTCATCCTCAACTACATCATCTGTCGGTATGGTGTACCCATGTCTATCATCACAGATAACGGTCTTCCTTTCAAAAATCAGGATGTCCGCGAACTTTGTGAGAAATTTCATATCCAACACCGCTTTTCCACTCCCTATTACCCACAAGGCAATGGTCAGGCCGAAGCATCCAATAAAAACATATTGAGGATCCTAAAGAAGACAGTCAATGATGCCGGCCGTGACTGGCATGTTCAACTAAATCCGGCACTATGGGCATATCGAACTAGCATTCGAACCCCTACAGGTGCAACTCCTTATTCATTGGTCTATGGTGTAGAAGCTATCTTACCTATTGAGGTTGAGATACCATCATTATAGGTTTCCTTGCATAATCTGATAGATGATGAAGCTTACAGAGTCTCGCGTCTTCAGGACTTAGAGTTACTTGATGAGAAGCGACAAGTTGCATACAACCATCTCAAAGCCTATCAGCAACGCATGAGCAGAAGCTACAATCACCGAGTTAGACCTCGTACATTTGAGGTAGGTGATCTTGTTCTATGAGAGAATCCTCGCAACCAACCAAACCGAGAACATCAGGGCAAGTTTGAATCAAACTGGCTGGGCCCATATGTTGTCACTGCTGTGTTCGGGTCCGGGGCATATCAGTTGGCTACTTCAGAAGGAGAACCGCTCGCAGATCCAATTAACAGCATGCACCTCAAATGGTTTTATACCTAAGTTGTACAGAGCATCAGGCTCCCCTACATACCAGAAAATACCAAAAACATTCAGAAAAATGTCCTGAAGAAAATACAAAAACATTCAAAAAAAGTAAAGAAAAATCATGCATCCAAACGGTGAACAACCACTCCAGTGGCACCTTGGGTAAGTACGATGGTGAAAACCTGGCAAACAGGCGCCACTCGTAAAGGCTATGGCTCCATTGTCTTTCAGACTTGTTGCGATCACATCTACTTCATACATACATCCATCCATCCAAAAAACATGGCTTGTTATTCCTCTGCAATTATGATAGTACTCCATACATCTTGCATCCCGCTTTTTCATAGTCATGTCTAAAACTGGGGGCAATGCCTTTAACCTATTGATGGAAGTGGATTCTACATTTTCTTATGAGTCATTAAGTTCTTCATTCAAACAATCATCAAAAATCCAAAAACATCGACAAAACCATTGAAAAATCACACAAAAACATAGCAACACCTTGTACATACCCATCCATGCAGATACCAAAATAAACATTGACAAACTACTCACACAATGACCATTTACCAATCAACCACACAATCAACATCAACAATCAAACTGTCTTCAACAAGGATGCATCCTTCCTTACCAAAACAAAGACAAAAGTGACATTTTCTTTGACAAGAAAATTATGTTAAGCTATCAAATACTTGGTTGATTTGTGAGTACAATCGTTCATTTATCTGTATTAGGATCTTGCAGCATTGTTTTGTATCGTTTGCGCATTATTTCCGATGAAGTTCTGGGGCATGTACTAATGGTGTCTACGTGGGAAGTTCACTAAGCTATGTGATCATAGGCAAAAATACAGTCATAGATCACTACGGCTTGCTGACTACAGCGTATACCTCGACCATATGAGCATGAACCATTACCAAGGATCCTTATTCTTTATTTTTATGTATATATTGTTTGTTTGCAGGTACAATTCTCTTTCTTTGGTTCCTCCTACCTCATCCAAACTAGATAAAGGTTTTATCTCTTATTACGGTATGCACTTGTCTCAGGATATGATTAGCCTAAGATCAAGGAGGACGATCCAAGTCATGCATGAACAGAGATAATCCTTGTCTGTTCCGCAAGCAATACTCTGGTCAACTTGATCCATTATATCAAGTTGCTTGTATTAACTTGCTATATCAAAATCCATGTAAGAAATACTCTGGTCATCTTGAATCTTTATGTCAAGTTGCTTGTATTTTCTTACAACATTTTAAAGCTCAATGATGAAAAATAAAGCACCATGGATCATCATTCCATCTCATTTGTATATATTGCATTTCGTTGCATTCCATCCATCCATACATTCATAAATAGCTGCATATCATTCATACATAGTAATGACAATGGATACTCTATTTTCCTCTTTTTCCATAGGAATGTAATAGGTCCTCCATTTCTTCTATCTAACATTGAACCCCTCCCCACCCTCCCCATCTCGATAATCACCATCACATACCCTACATCGTGTCCCAATCAACCTAATCAAGCCACGTTCATCACCATCCATCTCTAAATAGGAGGGATTGTGTTTCCTATCCTAAGTCATCCAATAAGTCAAGAAAGTTACTCTATCTGCACAGATACATCGACTCCCACACACCTAGACTATCAACAGATACTCTGATCAAGTATCTTCGGGTCTCAACAAGTAATCGATCATGGTAATCCTAGACTACATCAGGCATTTATCATAATGACCTAGTCTCAACGAGGCTGCTATGATCCCATGCACAATCATCCATCCCACGCACACACTATCAATTGATCAACCAATCAAACACAATTCAATGGACAATTACATCAATTGTCTACGTCTCAATGAGTATTTTGCTTCATATACCTTGACTTCATCGGGCAATTATATCAATTGTCTAAGTCACATCAGGTCACTTTGATTCACTTACTCAGACTTTATCATGTCCAAGCGACCAACTGACATCAACTGTCACGCTTTGACTTGACCGAGGCAATTAAACCGATTGCACTAGATTGTCCAACCAATTTTGATCAATTGTATAGCATCAATCCAAACCCCACACTACATCTACTATGTATCTCTTGCATGACCTCAGGGTACCCACTGGCTTGTTGTTTCTTCATATTCACTCCATTTTCTCCCATTCTTTCATCATTAGTTCTAATTTCTTCTATTCTACCTCCTCTCCACTTTTCATTCTTTTTCGAGAGATCGTCCGATTTTTCAAAAAAAAAAAATTCGGCCCATCTCTCGAGGGGGCATACCATCCATTAAATTTATATTTTATGGGGTATTTCTTCACACCTATTTTTCTTTCTTTGAAACGACGCGATAAACCGCACCGTCTCAAAGAGGGGCAAATGTAGTCACATAAATCTGTCCACTTAATTAAATGAATACTTAGTATTTATTTGATTATTTAACCATCAATTGATGAATTAATTAAATTAATATTTAATTAATTCATCTTATCCCTCTTCTCCTATTAATTAAATAAATTATTCAATTTATTTGATTTAATTCACTTAACCAAATTCAGACCATTAATTAAATAAATAAATCATATTTATTTAATTAAATACTCTCTCACATTTAAATAAATTAATATTTATTTAAATCCCCCAAAATCCCACCTCTCACATTTAAATAAATAATTTATTTAAATCACCTTTATCCTCTACCCACTTGTATTTTCCTACAAATGCAAGTTGCACAATTATTTTAAATAAATAATTTATTTAAATCACCTTTATCCTCCACCCACTTGTATTTTCCTACAAAAGCAAGTTGCACAATTATTTTAAATAAATAATTTATTTAAATCACCTTTATCCTCCACCCACTTGTATTTTCCTACAAATGCAAGTTGCACAACTATTTTAAATAAATTATTTATTTAAAATCCTATTTATCCTCACCCACTTGAAACCTTTAATGGTTTCCCTTAAAGTCTTCAAAACTTGATGGCTTTAAAGTTTTCAAACTTGATGGCTTCCTTCTATAGTCTTCTTAAGACTTTAATGGTTTTCCTTAAAGTCTTCGAGTCTTTAATGGTTTCCTTCAAAGTCTTCAAGCATTTTAATGCTTTATCTTCATTTTTCTCATTTAAATAAATTAATATTTATTTGAATATTTATTCAAATGCAAATTACACCATTTAATTGAAATAAATGATTTTATTTTAATTGAAAATACCAAAATTTCTCCCACTTGCATTTTCCTACAAAATCCACTTGCATGCCTAGACCCCTTCTAGAATTTTCTAATCACTTCTAAATAACCTAACCCCTTCTCTAAACTTTGTCACATTCCTAAGCAAAAGGGAAGTCACTTCTCAAACCCTCAAAGTCTTTGATAACCATTAAAGGCTTTCAACCTTCAACCACTAAATGGTTCAAAGTCTTTGATAACCATTGAAGGCTTTCAACCTTCAACCACTTAATCCCCAAAGTCTCCAATAACCATTAATGGTTACCTCAAACCCTCCCACATGGTTAAAACATTTATTTTGACTCAACCTCTACCCAACCCAAAGGTCTCATCAGGCCATTAATGCTTTGACCATGATTATCTCTTAAACATTTGCACAAAGGTTTATCCTTGGATTAACTCTTAATCCAGTGGGTAATCTTAATTTGGACTTGACCCTTAGCCTCTAGATAACCATGAGGTCTTTTCAAGCCTTTAATGCCTCCAACCTCTTCTCTCAACCCAATCCTATGTTGACACTTGTCATCATTTTATTGGTGCCAATTGTGCACATGGATTGAATATCTTTCAATCCTAACCCTTGTTAAGATTGCTCAATCTTAACCCTTCATTTCCCCATTTCTTCTATAAATAGAACCCTTCTCCTCAAGCAAAGAAAAAAGCATTAGAGTATTGTTGTTATACTGGCATTAGCATAGAGCTTTCTCATAGCATCACTATCTACACTTGCATAGGATTTGCTTATCATATTCAACCATCTTGAATCTCCATATGGCATCCATGGCTAGTGCTAAAAGCTGAGAGCTACACTCATTTGGGACTTGGAGAGGAGAGGAACAAGGGAGGAGCAACTATGAGCATCTTGATTAGCTATTTTATTCTATGTTTATATGCTTTCTATTTCATGCTTAATATCTCTCTTGATATGCCTGTTTAGGATAATCTTTTGTTGTTAACACTAACGTTTGTTTCTTGTGCTCTTGTGTGTGTTGCCATCAAACAGATTTTCTAATCCTTTTTGCAGAGCATCACTTACTATGAACAACATTTATAAATTCTAGATAAGAAAGGTGCTAATTCCTTATAACACCTACAATTGTATTAGCACAAACCCATACATACCTAAAATGAAGACTAATTTAATAAACTAAAATGCAGAAATTACCCCTTAATTTAAATGGGTACATTCATCTTTACAGTTAGGTAAGTTATATTTCCACTTTGATTACAATCACCACAGGTTTCCCCTTTCATTACAATCACCACAGGTTTCCCCTTTCATAGAACTAGAAGAGATGAGAAGCACACCAAAAACATAATTATTCTACATTATGAACAAAAATATAACATTGATTTAATATAATCTTTGTAGTGAGGAAAGGATCCATGGGTTAAAATATGTTAGATTTTTGGACATCAACTTTTCTAAGTAGTATAGTGCCTTATACGATTATTGGATTAATGCCATCATGTATTCTTGATAAAAAGTATTTTCAATGTTGAGGTATTTAGTTGAACGCAAACGAATAAAAGGGAGTAATATACAAGTTATAACAAATGCTTAAATGAAAATAGATTCCTCATGTTAACAAACTAAGAAGATAGTTATTTGATGGCTATTAATGATCTAGCAGTAATACTAACACTAACTTGCCAAGGCATTATACATATATCCATGTAAATATTAAAGAAAAATAAATACAGATTAACATAATGAAAAAATTTGAACAAAGGTGCGATTTAGAGGAGGCACATGCCTTCATACATTAGAAATTTCCAAATAGTAAAATGTTTGGAGTAATTATAATGTCAAAATGTAAAGGGCCTAAATATAGGGTAATTGAAAGTTTACATTAGAAAACAAAGCAACACTACTAACGGCCTAAATATAGGGTAATTGAAAGTTTACATTAGAAAACAAAGCAACACTACTAACATGATACTCTTTGGTTGTTCTTTAGAATCTACTTGCACATAAGAGATAACTTGTAATGTAGAATAAATGAGATAGGAGAGGGTGAACAGAGAAGAAAACCTTAAATACGTGTAGCCCCTTAACTTGTTGATAAATAAATTCATGTAAAGTTATTAATAATGAGTTATGAGTATATTTAGGTAAAATCTAAACCTATTGAGGATTAAAAAACCATCTTAAACATTATTAAGCACAATATATGTAGAGACCCTAATGAACAACAAGTAAATCATATTAATAAGAAGAAATGTGAGTAAACCCTAAACCTATTAAGCATTTAAAAATCATTTTAAACATTATTAAGCATAATAAATGTAAAGATTCAATAAACAACACAAAGTCTATTAATAACTTCACGTAGGAATGCAGGTAAACTCTAAACCTGTGGAGTATTTAAAAAAAATCTTAAACATTAATAAGCAAAATATATGCAAAGACTATAATGAATGGAGAACCAACTTTCCAATATTATCTACAACTAATAAAACTATTGGTAATCTATTTGAAGAAAATTAGTTATTATAAATTAATCAATCAAAATAATTGTAAACTTATATTTATAATTGAAATCGAGTAAGTCACATTCATGCTCTAACAGAAGAATATAATTTTCATAGAAAATAAATGTGTTATAAAACATAGAATACACTTGTGTTCATAAACACCTTCAAACACTAGTTTTGAAATTTAAAATCTTTTGAATCTTTTTCTAGAAAGTGAAAGAAACAAAAAGCCTCATCAACTTGAAATTATAGAATGACAAATAAATCAAAAAATTATAAAACCATGAGTGATTCAACTTATGGTCATAGAAGAACATAACACAAGTTAAAACCTTCAACTTACACCTCAAAATCATAGATGAGTGAAGATGAATAAAAATAAAAGAGAAGAACACATGAGTGATGTTTCATTAGCTTAGTGAGGATAAGAATCCTCACTTGGGTTGAACACTTAGAGACAACATCCTAGAAGATCAAGAAACAACACAATATTGGTGAGAATCCATTATTCGTTGATAACTAAAAATGGAGAAGAAAGGTAGCATTCAACCAAGTCAATTGAAAAATAATAATAATATGTATATTATGAAGCATTAACGACCAGTCCATTAGTCAATGTTTAGCTTAGCTATTACAATGGTGTTGAAGAGGAGCAACAAGTAAGAACCTAATATTGGTGGTCATTTCTTTCATGGAAGACAACAAATAGGCAAACATGTTTTGGTTCTTATTGAAATAAACTTTTGGGAAGAGATATCTTGGTAGTGGGATGTTGGTGAGCGAGAAATGTGAGGAAATGAAGCAACGGATGCTCAAATGTGTGCAAAGTTGGCAGCACCCAATGCAAGTAAATGGGAAGGGATGCGAAGTTCGTGTGGCTAGGTAGGAGGGATAGAAGAGGCAACACATGTTTAATGTTAGCAAGTGTAAGAAAGTAGTGACACTTTGCATGTTCACCATGTGAAATGGCGAACACATACCTATTAGATGCCATGCAAGGATCTGCGGTCATCCTCACTCACTGCTGGTTAGCCATCCAAATGGGTAGAAAATCAACTTGGCCCACCCTTCTTCCATGTACAAGTGTGAAATTAGTTGAACATATGTCCAAACAATTTTTTTTTATCCACCATAGTGTTGCTAAAGTGTGAAGGTAATTTTTTTTTTCATCCATGTAACTGTTACAAGTGCGATTGTCGTTGCACCAAAAGATCGACCTGTTAATGCCCGATACAACCACTAGACTTATAGAATCCATAGGAGGCGGTTAAGCCATGTCACAAACCCGAGCGCTGCACTTCACAACACAAGGAGACCAAGGTCGTACACCTTGCAACAATCCCCCCCCCCCAGCGCAAGCGAGGGGTTTTAACATGTGACCAAGCTCTGATACCACTTGTTATAAGTGTGGTTGTCATTGCACCAAATGATCAACCTGTTAATGCCCAATACAACCACTACACTTATAGAATCCACATGAGGCGGTTAAGCCATGTCACAAACTCGAGCGTTGCGTTGCACAACACAAGGATACCAAGGGCACACACCTTGCAATAGTAACACTCCACATAGACCCTTGAAGTTAGCCTTCTCCATTAGGGAAAAGGATGTACTAGACACCCATGTACCCATAACTACTATTTTCTTGCGCACCTAACCCCCTAGTCATTATCTTTAAAAATAACCAATACATAATAATTAATAGTCGGTTAAGATATTCCAAGTGTACTAATAGTTGCCCACTTGCACACCCAATAGTTAAAATTTGAATATTTAATTGGATTTGTGCAACATTATTGGTAACCATAATGCACATTTCTTGGGACATTTGTGCATAGGTATTACTAAAAAAAATTATTAGAGGAATATGTATTAGATTAGTTGTACAATGTTTTTGGTGGTTGTAGGGGAGATGACCAAATAGCTGAGCACCCTAACTTCATGCTTCTCAAAATCCTACATGAAATTTCAAATCACTCCTAATATTTTACAACTTCTTACTTGGCAAGTCCCCTGCTTATACGTAATGTTTCGAGGCCACATCATCAAATAAGATGCCACATCAACATGCTTTTCGCCAAGGTGTCTAAAACAACCAAAAAAAAAAGAAAGTTTGATATTTGTGCAAAAGTGAGTTTGATACTTGTGCGTTGATGTGGCATCACATGATTCGTTTCTTTTTAGATCTAAGGAATACATTTCATTCAATTATGGGTAGTCATCATCATCAAGAACAACTTTAAAGTCACAACTATTGGTGAAAAGTTGTAAAAAAATATTGGGCATTAAATCAACAAGTGTGGGCATTAGATCAACAAATGCTATCACAACCATTGGAACACACTCAACTACTGAATCGTTTCTCCTAGTGCATGATAATAGGAAGTCTGAATATGTACGAGTGTTACTTCCAAATGACCATTTTTAATTGGAAGTCTAAATATGTATGAGTGTCGCTTCCAAATGACCACTTTTTGATCTTTGTGCACATAACGAATCCTCCCACTTCCATTGTAACTACCCAAAAGCTAAAACAATAACTTTAGCCTCTTAGACACATTCAAAGAAACCCAAAAAAGATTGTTGAAATATGATATATCATTTAGAAACCTAAGATATACAAAATTAAGATGGTTTGCAACTAGATCCTTTCCCAATGACAAAAAGAAGGTAGGATGCCATGGACACACCTATTTGGTTCCAAAGCGACACTTGTATGACCGATAACTTTCGTGTTATACAAACAGAATAACTGCAGAATAGACACATAATGATTGTAGAGCTCGGTAGAATAGATGCTACCACTATCCCCCATTACCGTATGACACGAAAGTTATCAGTATACGACAGTACCATTTTTAAAACCAAAATACAACCGAATTCCACTAACTACAGAATTCCCACAAATTGAAATGCACTCCACGTATCTCAAAAAGGAATTTATACCGTACATGGCTAGAAATCTGCACTTCCGCTTTAGGAAGTGGATCCCCAAATTTGCACAGTACCCGACTGTGAATCTGAGGCACTTTTCTTGGATCCCTCCCTGTACATCTCCTTGTACGAAGCCTATGACTGCTACGATGGATGCATTGGAATAGACGCGTCCATTTCATTGTGGGTCGTCGTAGTAAATCTTCAGGTATTTGCAGGCCTATACCAGAAGGTACTCCTGCGCAATATGTACCTACAAAATCTTCTTAAGCAATCAAAACAAATTGCTGATTAATATATTGACACCTTTGTACTCTTTGTGCTCATTGGAGTTTGAGATGTGATGGATCTGTTTTGAGTGGAGAAATATGGATTAGGACTAGGTCGTTTTATTGTCACAAGGTTCAAATTGAAATGTTTGTGCTTTAATAGATTTGCTTATTTGGAATGAGATCATCCAAGGGCCACAATTTATTTATTTTATTGTAACATTCTTCAATCATCTAATGGTTTGTTTTGTGTTATTGATATTGAAAAGATCTAATCTTGTCTAGTTTGATTGATTTGTGCTTGATTTATGCGTTGTTTCTGGATTTGATTGTGTGAGTGTTTTTTATCAGCGTTTTGGATCACATTCTGTCATCCATCAACATGATGAGATAGAGATCATAAGGAGTGTAATCTGAAATGTTGATGAAAAAACACTCACACAATCAAATCCAGAAGAGCGCATAAATCAATCTTATGGATTGTGGAAATTTACTAGCATTAGATTTGTGTTGTAAAGATAAATTTTATAGAATGATTGAGTAGTTGTTTCATGTATGTTTATATGCAAATCCAAGTTAATGGTTCTTCATTGGATCTTTTTGTTTTGTATAAATCTATAAAACATGGGTGTCTTTTTTTTTTTTTTTTGACTTTTTGTCATTGTTGAGGCTATATGTTATTTTCTTATGAATATTTCTATTACTCCCCAAGTAAAATGCATTTCTTTGCTAGGTGATTTTGAGTTGGTTGATCTCCATTTTTCAAGCAATTCTTCCCTCTTTCCTTCTTGAGAAGAACATAGATTCACTATTATTATAAAGAAAATTTATGGCCTTGTATTCTATTTATTTGGTTTGAAATTATCTTATTAGAATTTTATGATAGTTAATTGGTTTGATACACATCCTTAATGGTTCAATACTAAAAGTTATGAATGAGGGTTTAAGAATGGGGAGGTCCTTAAAAATTAACCCAAGCATTTAGGAATTTCTTTTGTTGTTCGTCCATCTTTAAATGATAAATGGAATTCAATTATTTGAAAAATTAGAGAAGAAATTTACAAGGTATGGATGTTAAAAAATTTAAAATTCAAGGATCATCTTTGGTAGTTAAGTGGATTTTGAAAGTATTTGATCGGGGTGTGCTCTAGAATTTTTTGTTTTGAAACAATATCTATAATGTTGTTCCAAATAATAGAAGGGGTTGAAAAGGTTTCCACCCTCATGATTTGGTTTTTGGTATTTTTTTGTCAAGTTCATAGATTCAATAGTTCTTTGTGGCAATTAGAAATTTTGAAAATGTGTTAGGCAACTTCTTACTAGTCATTAAGTATTTTCTAGGAAGGATTACATTTTTTAGAGATTTAGGATTGTTTATGGTAAAAATGGAAACAACAATATTGAAAGACTAAATGAATTCAACCACAAAACCCTAGCCTAACAACAACAAAGATCCACCATATCATATGAAGATCACCTAAGACAATGCAAATCAAATAAAATAACAAAGATTATACCATCACATGTCCAATAGGGTTTGGATCTCCATTCTTCCTATCTCCATTGATCTTGCTTGATATATTTTCTCTCAGATTTTATGTGTGCACAAGAGCTCAACAAAGAACGGAAATGTGGTTGCAAGTAGGCACTTCACAACACAAGGAGACCAAGGTCGCACACCTTGCAACAATCCCCCCCCCAGCGCAAGCGAGGGGTTTTAACATGTGACCAAGATCTGATACCAATTGTTATAAGTGCGGTTGTCGTTGCACCAAATGATCGACCTATGAATGCCCGATACAACCACTACACTTATAGAATCCACATGAGGCGATTAAGCCATGTCACAAACTCGAGCGCTGTGTTGCACAACACAAGGATACCAAGGGCACACACCTTGCAATAGTAACACTCCACATGGACCCTTGAAGTTAGCCTTCTCCATTAGGGAAAAGGATGTAGTAGACACCCATGTACCCATAACTACTATTTTCTTGCCCACCTAACCCCCCAATCATTATCTTTAAAAATAACCAATACATAATAATTAATAGTCGGTTAAGATATTCCAAGTGTACCAATAGTTGCCCACTTGTACACCCAATAGTTAAAATTTGAATATTTAATTGGATTTGTGCAACATTATTGGTAACCATAATGCACATTTCTTGGGACATTTGTGCATAGGTATTACTAAAAAAATTTATTAGAGGAATATGTATTAGATTAGTTGTACAATTTTTTTGGTGGTTGTAGGGGAGATGACCCAATAGTTGAGCACCCTAACTTCATGCTTCTCAAAATCCTACATGAAATTTCAAATCACTCCTAATATTTTACAACAACTTACTTGGCAAGTCTCCTGCTTATAAGTAATGTTTCAAGGCCACATCATCAAATATGATGCCACATCAACATGCTTTTCGCCAAGGTGTCTAAAACAACCAAAAAAGAGAGAGTTTGATATTTGTGCCAAAGTGAGATTGATACTTGTGCGTTGATGCGGCATCACATGATTCCTTGCTTTTTAGATCTAAGGAATACATTTCATTCAATTATGGGTAGTCATCATCATCAAGAACAACTTTAAAGTCACAACTATTAGTGAAAAGTTGTAAAAAATATCCAGCATTAAATCAACAAGTGTCGGCATTAGATCAACAAATGCTATCACAACCATTGGAACACACTCAACTACTCAATCCTTTCTCCTAGTGCATGATAATAGGAAGTCTGAATATGTACGAGTGTCACTTCCAAATGACCATTTTTAATTGGAAGTCTGAATATGTATGAGTGTCGCTTCCAAACGACCACTTTTTGATCTTTGTGCACATAACGAATCCTCCCACTTACATTGTAACTACCCAAAAGCTAAAACAATAACTTTATCCTCTTAAACAAATTAGAAGAAACCCAAAAAAGATTGTTGAAATGTGATATACCATTTAGAAACCTAAGATATACAAAATTAAGATGGTTTGCAACTAGATCCTTTCCCAATGACAAAAAGAAGGTAGGATGCCATGGACATGCCTATTTGGTTCCAAAGCGACACTTGTATGACCGATAACTTTCGTGTTATACAAACAGAATAACTGCAGAATAGACACATAATGATTGTAGAGCTCAGTAGAATAGCTGCGACCACTATCCCCATTACCGTATAACACGAAAGTTATCGATATACGACAATACCATTTTAAAGCCAGAATACAGCCAGATGCCACTAACTATAGAATTCCCACAAATTGAAATGCAATCCAAGTATCTCAGAAAGGAATTTATATGGTACATGGCTAGAAATCTGCACCCCCAAATCTGCATAGTACCCCGCTGTGAATCTGAGGCACTTCTCTTGGATCCCTCCCTGTACATCTCCTTGTACGAAGCCTATGACTGCTACGATGGATGCATTGGAATAGACGCGTCCATTTCATTGTGGGTCGTTGTAGTAAATCTTCAGGTATTTGCAGGCCTATACCAGAAGGTACTCCTCCGCAATATGTACCTACAAAATCTTCTTAAGAAATCAAAACAAATTGCTGATTAATATATTGACACCTTTGTACTCTTTGTGCTCATTGGAGTTTGAGATGTGATGGATCTGTTTTGAGTGGAGAAATATGGATTAGGACTAGGTAGTTTTATTGTCACAATGTTCAAATTGAAATTTTTGTGCTTTAATAGATTTGCTTATCTCGAATGAGAGCATCCAAGGGCCACAATTTATTTATTTTATTGTAATATTTTTCAATTATCTAATGGTTTGTTTTGTGTTATTGATATTGAAAAGATCTAATCTTGTCTAGTTTGATTGATTTGTGTTTGATTTATGCGTTGCTTATGGATTTGATTGTGTGAGTGTTTTTCATCAACGTTTCAGATCACACTCTGTCATCCATCAACATGATGAGATAGAGATCATAAGGAGTGTAATCTGAAACGTTGATGAAAAAACACTCACACAATCAAATCCACTAGCATTAGATTTGTGTTGTAAAGATAAATTTTATAGAATGATTGAGTAGTTGTTTCATGTTTGTTTATATGCAAATCCAAGTTAATGGTTCTTCATTGGATCTTTTTGTTTTGTATAAATCTATAAAACATGGGTGTCTTTTTCTTTTCTTTTTTTGACTTTTTGTCATTGTTGAGGCTATATGTTATTTTCTTATGAATATTTCTATTAATCCCCAAGTAAAATGCATTTCTTTGCTTGGTGATTTTGAGTTGGCTGATCTCCAATTTTCAATTAATTCTTCCCTCTTTCCTTCTTGAGAAGAACATATATTCACGATTATTATAAAGAAAATTTATGGTCTTGTATTCTATTTATTTGGTTTGAAATTATCTTATTAGAATTTTATGATTGTTAATTGGTTTGATATGCATCCTTAATGGTTCAATACTAAAAGTTATGAATGAGGGTTTAAGAATGGGGAGGTCCTTAAAAATTGACCCAAGCATTTAGGAATTTCTTTTGTTGTTTGTCCATCTTTAAATGATAAATGGAATTCAATTATTTGAAAAATTAGAGAAGAAATTTACAAGGTATGGATGTTAAAAAATTTAAAATTCAAGGATCATCTTTGGTAGTTAAGTGGATTTTGAAAGTATTTGATCGGGTGTGCTCTAGAATTTTTTGTTTTGAAACAATATCTATAATGTTGTTCCAAATAATAGAAGGGGTTGAAAAGGTTTCCACCCTCATGATTTGGTTTTTGGTATTTTTTTGTCAAGTTCATAGATTCAATAGTTCTTTGTGGCAATTAGAGATTTTGAAAATGTGTTAGGCAACTTCTTACTAGTCATTAAGTATTTTCTAGGAAGGATGACATTTTTTAGAGATTTAGGACTGTTTATGGTAAAAATGGAAACAACAATATTGAAAGACTAAATGAATTCAACCACAAAACCCTAGCCTAACAACAACAAAGATCCGCCATATCATATGAAGATTACCGAAGACAATGCAAATCAAATAAAATCACTAAGATTATACCATCACATGTCCAATAGGGTTTGGATCTCCATTCTTCCTATCTCCATTGATCTTGCTTGATATATTTTCTCTCAGATTTTATGTGTGCACAAGAGCTCAACAAAGAACGGAAATGTGGTTGCAAGTAGGCTTGATCGCATATGAAAGTTTAAAAGTGTAGTTGGAAGGATTGATAATGAAGGAAACATCTCCTTATATAGAACACACTATAAGAAATGGAGGGATAAGATTGAGAGGTGTAAAAGATAAATGGTCGGCTAAGATTAGAGGGTAGGTAGAGGAAATAAGAAAATAATGAGAGGGTAGGTAGTGTAGGAATTAAGAGATGAATGACATGTGTCATGGGTAGAAAAGGTTAATGAATTAATTAAATAAATAAAGACTCATTTAATTAATAGAGGAAGTGGGATCAATTAAATAAATAAAATATTTATTTAATTTAGGGAAAAGGGTAATTTAAATAAGTAAAAGTATTTATTTAAATAAGAGAAAAAGGCTTAGAAAAGGATAAATGAATTAATTAAATAAATAAAGATTTATTTAATTAATAGAAGAATTAGGATAAAATAATTAAATAAATTAAAATATCTATTTAATTAGACAGGACAATTTTAGGTGTCTACATTTTGCCCCTCTTTGAGACAATGCAGCTTGTCGCATTGTTTCAAAGAAGATAAGATGAACTGATACAAAGTTGCCCCAAGATGGGAATGATATGCCCCCTTGAGAGATTGGATGAAAATGTCTGAAAGGATCGCAGACAATCTCTCGATAAGAAAGAAAGGCAAGAAAGGACTGACAAGATAAGATAGAGTGACAAAGTCATAGGATGAAGAAGACTGACTTGGGAGACTAGGGCTAGGGTAGTCTATAAGATAGACTACAAGGGGAAACATCCTCATTGTCATTCACACACCTAAGAGATCAGAGTGCAGAGAGAGCATAGAGCAGTCAACAGTCAGCAATGATGGCATTGGTGCATAAATTCGATCGCATTCATCGATATCAAAGGTCAGTAGATGCAGGAGAGACAGTGAGTACCGCAAAACCTCCTTGTACTTTGTTGTATTAATTGTTGTCATAAATGCATGCTAGGTAGATCAATAAATGCACTCTAGGTAGGTCTAAAAAAAAGTCAAGCAGGGGGAAAAACGTTAAGGCACGTCTGCGTTGGTGCTAGGTGCGTTTGGGTAGGCTAGGTGCGTCTGTGTTGGTGCCAGGCGCGTTCGTGTCAGATGTGAGCGCGCCCGTTTATTTGAGGCGCGTTTATGTAGGACAGGCTCGTCTGTGTCTTCAAGGTCGAATCAACAATTTTGTGATAAACATACGTTGTCGATTGGATAAGCTGCTGAGAGGATACACTCAAGCAGTTCTGTGATATTCTAGTTTGATTGATTTGTGCTTGATTTATGCGTTGCTTCTGGATTTGATTGTGTGAGTGTTTTTCATCAACATTTCGGATCACACTCTGTCATCCATCAACATGATGAGATAGAGATCATAAGGAGTGTAATATGAAACATTGATGAAAAAACACTCATACAATCAAATCCAGAAGAGCACATAAATCAATCTTATGGATTGTGGAAATCTACTAGCATTAGATTTGTGTTGTAAAGAAATTTTATAGAATGATTGAGTAGTTGTTTCATGTTTGTTTATATGCAAATCCAAGTTAGTGGTTCTTCATTGGATCTTTTTGTTTTGTATAAATCTATAAAACATGGGTGTCTTTTTTTTTTTTTGACTTTTTGATTTTTTGACTTTTTGTCATTGTTGAGGCTATATGTTATTTTCTTATGAATATTTCTATTAATCCCCAAGTAAAATGCATTTCTTTTCTTGGTGATTTTGAGTTGGTTGATCTCCAATTTTCAAGCAATTCTTCCCTCTTTCCTTCTTGAGATGAACATAGATTCACTATTATTATAAAGAAAATTTATGGCTTGTATTCTATTTATTTGGCTTGAAATTATCTTATTATAATTTTTTGATAGTTAATTGGTTTGATATGCATTCTTAATGGTTCAATACTAAAAGTTATGAATGAGGGTTTAAGAATGGGGAGGTCCTTAAAAATTGCCCCAAGCATTTAGGAATTTCTTTTGTTGTTCATCCATCTTTAAATGATAAATGGAATTCAATTATTTGAAAAATTAGAGAAGAAATTTACAAGGTATGGATGTTAAAAAATTTAAAATTTAAAATTCAAGGATCATCTTTGGTAGTTAAGTGGATTTTGAAAGTATTTGATTGGGGTGTGCTCTAGAATTTTTTGTTTAGAAACAATATCTATAATATTGTTCCAAAGAATAGAAGGGGTTGAAAAGCTTTCCACCCTCATGATTTGGTTTTTGGTATTTTTTTGCCAAGATCATAGATTCAATAGTTCTTTGTGGCAATTAGAAAATTTGAAAATGTGTTAGGTGACTTCTTACTAGTCATTAAGTATTTTCTAGGAAGGATGACATTTTTTAGAGATTTAGGACTTTTTGGTGGAACCTATCTTATGATAATGAACCTATGGATCATGTTAGAGGATGTTCAAATAAAATTTGATCTTTTGAATAGATTCTAATAGTTGTAATGAATGAGAAGAATAATGTCCTCGATAATGTTATTATAAACTCAATGGTGAGTTTCCACAAGTAGACATAGGATGTCTTCCAAGTATGCACCCAAATGAGGTGAATCTTATATACATGAACTTATTGAAGATAGTCATTGAAATCATTAAAAGAATCTATGATATCTATAGTAGTATTATAAGGAGGAATAATCTCTATAGTAGTATTCATCACTTCTAGTAAAGAAAGATCAACTAAGGATTTATCAGTCATTGAAATCATTAAAATAATCTATGATATCTATAGTAGTATTATAAGGAGGAATAATCTCTATAGTAGTATTCATCACTTCTAGTAAAGAAAGATCAACTAAGGATTTATCATGTGTACATGGATTTTCTAATGGGTATCCACATAATCAGTCGAGAGTGGGCCAAGTAGTAAAAGGGCACTTTAAGTGCTCTATGTGATGTAAAAAACTAGAAATGGCGAGATATAGAAGTATAAGGTCTATCATTACCATTAATAATTTTAGAAAGCATGACTTGGATTAGAATAAGATCAAGTGTTGACAATTCGGGTGATTTAGAAAAACTTTTTTTTTATATAATCATAACCCATCATGGATGCCCCTACAAAATGTGAAGAAATTTTATTTTTAATTCAAGAGTACAAAATATGCTTATAAATTTATATCTTATACTTCACAAATTCTCTAGTTACAAGAAAAGTATAAAAAAAAGAATTTATCAAACTGAGTCAAAATAAGAACACCTAAAAGTTACCGATCCAAAAGATCTATGCACATTAAAAAAAACCTCAAAATAAATTAGTATGGTCTCAAACAAATCATTGAAATTTCTAAACAAATGAAAAAAAACTAAAAACTATGAAAAAATACACAAATCCAAAAAATAATGTATCATCACATACACATAAATTTTTGATTCAAAAGAAATTTGACCCCAATTGGAGTATAAATGAATGATAACATGACTTCCAAATGTTAGGTGTCAAATCATAATAGAAACCCCCATATGCAAGGACTCCTCAAGCTTAGATGATGACATCATGCTAATTTTAGGTGGCATGATATTATACATTATTGACAAGGCCTTGGCATGTCATTGTACAAATTATTGATTATACATTGACAACCCATTTTATGGATGACTAACTACTCATTGATGTGTCATCATCCAAATGATTGATTAGATGTAGATGTTACAACATAAACATTGACATGCCATGAAATACAATACTAATTATACGATGAATTGGCATTGTATGAACTATTGTTTAGGCATTGACATAACTATGACAAGGCTTATACATATTGGCATAATATTGACTAAATTGTATGATTTCTATAATGTGGTGATGATGTGACATTAAGGTGTAGGCAATATTCTCCAATAATATTTTATTAATGTAATATCTCTCTAGTGGAGGGATGTTCTAACAAGAGCTATGATGCAGCTAGAGTCCCTGCCTTTTGCTAAAAATTTGAGATTTGTTCTATGTTTGTGTTAGAAAATGTCTAAGATACACCGAAGAGGTAATTATTAGTTTCATACTTTTGTGTATTAAATGGGGTCAATTGGTAGGCCATTTAGCATGTGATGTAATTTGTGCAACAAAGGTCTTAATGGAGAAATGATATCTTCAAATCAACTATGCATCCACTTATAATCATCCATTCAAGAGTGAAATGAAACCTATGAATCGAGAAGATAGGCTAATGTTATGTTCATAATAGGGAGAGAGGGAGAGGTAGAGTGGGGAAGAGTGAAAGAGAAGGGGTAAGGAGATGGAGATAAAAAAAGGTATAGATAAAGATGGAAATGGAGGAAAGGAATATGGAGAGAAAGTGAGGAGGAGAGAGGGAGAGAGATAAAGAGATGATAGAGATAAATATGCGGTGTTAGACTTTTTAAAAAAATGAAAGCGTGATACTCAAGTTTAGAACTACTAGTTTTATAACTTTCTTGATCGATGAAGACTGAGAGTAATTTTTCTATATATGTACGTTGATCATAAAATTCTTTTCAATGAATAGTACAGATCATTTAATTTTCTAATATTTATTTACCTCAATTTTATTATTATTTACATTTTACATTTATTATAACTTTTAATTAATCAATCTATAAAATCACTACAAAAATAAATGAAAAAAAGATTTGGGTATATACTAAGAGAGTTTAAATTTATATTTAAAATAAAATAAAATAATTCTATTTATCCAATTTATATTTTTATTATATATATATATATATATATAATTTTATTTCTTTCACAATTATATATTTTTAACCTAGATATGTTTCAATACATAAGAAATTTAACCACCTGTAAAAATATTATTGAACATCACATCACACAGGTAAAACAAAATTTAAAAACTATAAAATTTTATTTCTTTCACAATTATATTTTTTTACCTAGATATGTTTCAATACATACGAAATTTAACCACCTGTAAAAATATTATTGAACATCACATCACACAAGTAAAACAAAATTTAAATATTATTGATGCCCTGCAAAGTGGACAAGGTTAGTCTAAGAGAAACAACACAAAACACACAAGAAAATCGTTAGTGTTATTCAATCAAAAACTAATCTAAACAGGCATATCAAGAGAGACACTAAAATCATGCTAATATATCTAACTAATGAAACAAAGATAATGAGGCATCTCCAAATGCCTCTTAGCATGTTCTTATCTCCTTCTCCCTTGTTCCTCTCCTTTCCAAGTTCCAAAATAGTGTAGCTCTCAGCAGCTTTTTGCACTATAGATGCTTATGGAGGATTGAGATTGAAATGTTGCTCTAAATGTAAATAAAGAAGCAAATATTAAGCTATTGATACTAAAATGATTGATTTTATCTAAAATGACAATATATGAGTTAATTATGCTAAAATGCTCTCTTAAAATGCCTATAGCTTAAATGCATACAAGTTTTCAAGATCTGGATTATGAAGAAATGGGCTCTATTTATAGGAAAAATGGAGCAATGGATGGTTGAGATTGAGCAATCTCAACAAGGGTCAGGGTTGAATGATTTCAAATCCATGTGATGGCTTTCAACCCAATCCCAGGATGACAAGTGTCAATGTGAGATAGGTTGAGAGGAGAGGGAATAAGCATTAAATGCTTGATATGACCTTGGGAGTTAAAGTCAAGGTTGGTTGAATGAATAAACTCTTTATTCAAAGAATAAAGTTTTTATCCAATGGATAAATTCTTGTGCAAATGTGAAATAGATGAATATGGTCAAAACAATAAATGTTTGGAGAGACAAGTTTGAAATTACCATAAATGGTTATGTAAGAGTCATAAATGGTCATGTAAGAGCCATTAGTGGTCTTGGAAGACTTTGGGGGTTAATTTGTTGAACACACAAAACATTAAATGCTTTTCAAAGACTTTGGAGTCTTTGAGAAGTGACTTCATTTTGCTTAAGAATGTGACAATAATTAGGGGATGGATTAGGCTAATTAGGAAGGGTTTAGAAAAATCTAGAAGGGGATTTAGGAATGTAATTGGATTTTGTGGCTGAGGGAAAATAGGATTTTATTAAAATAAAAATTCATTTATTTCAATAAATGTGTGCAAATTGCATTTGTAGGAAAATGCAAGTGGGGGGGGATAATGATTTAAATAAATGTTTTATTTAATTTATTTAAAAGAGGAAAAGGGGATTTTATTAAATAAATAGATTTTATTTATTTAATTGATTTGTATTTAATGAATTAATTAAAATAAATTGAATACTTTATTTAATTAATAGAAGAATGTTTGGGGATGAATTAATTAAATATTAATTTAATTAATTGATGGCTAGTGGATTTTTAATCAAATAAATAGCAAATATTTATTTAATTAAGCTGGACAGATTTGTGTGACTACAATTATATATATATAATTTAAAACTATAAACCTTTATTTCTTTCACAATTATATTTTTTTTTACCTAGATGCTTCAATACATACAAAATTTAGCGAGAGTGATTCTACATTAGTTTGAGGATTTCCACTATTATTATTAATTAACTGCCCATATAAATTTATTATGCCAGAAAACATCACATTGGACAAATAAAATAGTATTTATTGCTTGCAATGTGGTTTCGTACTTCCTCTGGATCTCACAAGTTTGTTGTAGGTTAAACATATTTTTTTGGGAGTTGATGGCGTATTTGTAGGTACAACCAGTTGGGAGGACAATAGCTTCAATCGTAACGATGGTAAATGCCAGTCTTAAATGTCAACCTTAATGAAACCGGCCAATGCTCGTACAATGAGTGCAAGGAAATATTTAGAAAAAATAAAATAAAATAAACCCCAGCTAAAAAACAAATATCCAATGATAAATCAGAAAATAGATAAATTTTAAAACAATTTAATAAAAAGAAAAAGAAAACTTTAGCATAAGCTTAAATTTTTTACCTTGCACGACTACCAATGTAAACTAATTGGAGAGATGAAAACATTAGTTCCCTGCTTAAGGCAGGGACTAATAAAATAGTTTTCTAGTTTTAGTAATAATAAGTGGGTGGAGTTTTGATAGTGTGGTTGTTGGTTTGGCAATGTGGGTAGTGATAGAACATCGATGATATATAAGTACTATTTTTTTTTTTTTAATGATTTTTTTATACTATGTGTCTTTTATATGATTCAATTCAAGAAACAATAAGGTTTATAGAGAAATTATTTGATTGACAATTTGATAGGTATTCTTTAGATTTTTGGCTATTCTAGATGTAATGGTGAGTTCATATTTTCCCCAAAATTCTTCTGAAAAGTTACCTTTAAAGTTAAGAAATAACCAACAAACCTTTTTTAACCATGATGGGTTAGCCTCTAGTTGTTTGATTTTGATGAAACAAAAAACTAAACCATCTTTTTTTGGATCCTCTGGATATACAATGAGTTGCTATTTTCTCTAACATAAATGCAAAAAAATATGTACAAGAATAACATTCCTAAAAGATGAATCCCTCTTTGAGAAAACCCAATTTAATGAGAGAAAGAACTGACCTATTAGCCAAAAATATTTGATGTCATGTAGGATTTTAGAATCAACCATTAAAACTCTACCCAATACCTTTGGCAATAAAAATAATTACTACCAAAAATTTCTATGCACAAAAGTAGAAAGTGAAAACACACGTGAATAATAATTAACATTTTCAAATATTAGATATTTAGAAAATACATTTATACGTAATCTCTTGGATGAGTCAAAATGGAAAGTAACTAAGAGGAGTTGAGGTAACCCTAATGAAGAGAGGATCTAAGCCAACAAGTAAAGGTGGTTTTTTTAAAGCTTCTGGATTAGGTTGTGTGCTACAATTTTTATCATCAAAATGGCAAGTAACTAAGAGGAGTTGAGTTAACCTTGATGCTAAAAATTTGTAGCACAGAATCTAATCTAGAACCTTTAAAAGAAGTATAATATGGATTGTGGAAATCTGATAGAATTAAGTAAAAGTAGTGTTAGAATATATAGAGATGGATATAGCACCTAATTTACTTCAATCAATAAAGCACATATATTCGTACTAATTACCTATGAATAAAACATGTTTAACCAAGTAAACTTAATAAAAGAGTTGTAATAAAATATCACACACTCATATTATCCTATTACACTTATATGATTTCATATTTTGAACTACTATATAGCTTTCTCTTATATGATTACTTTTGGCATATTGTCATCTTACTTCTACCATGAGTATCCTCACATTACAGATAAACAATGGGAATATGGATATTATACATAGTTTTTCACAAGATTGTATCTATTATGCATGCTTTCTTTACTATTTTTACATGAGCACATTTAAGTATCACATTCTACATCATGATAAAAATTTACATGAACAAAATATATGGATCTACCATGATGACACCTCCTACAATCCTTATCATGTTGTTGCTTCAAAAACATATAACATTTATCTCCTTGAATTTAATTTATGATACCTTTCCCATGCCAAATTTAATCTGAAATAATTAATTTTCCTCACACTAGGGATAAAATTGGAGGATTTTTTTATATCCCATTTCATGATATATCATAATTGTATCATATGATTTAAACCTTTAGACAACACATTTCTACATGTGATCATTATACATTTTCGTCTCCTCAAATCAAATCCATAACAATGTACCACTTACTATAAGATTGGGCATATTACACTTATTCCCTTTTACATAATTTCATGTGTGCTTTGATGGACAGGGCCATACTTTTTCTAACTCCATAGCAACTTGATGCACCATGGTTTCATTCTCATCCTCTTACATGATCTCATGTTTATACAAATTTTTGGGGCTACACAATGTGATAACCCTACATATCATGATTTCATTTACAACTTTTACATGGTGTCATATGATCAAAATTCATCACATCCTCATGACTCCACATTAGTATTAGAGTCAAGCAATTTTTTATGACGTCATGCTTGTATTCATCAAGACAACTACACTAGCTCTAACTTTATGATTTGTCAATACATCATGATCCTATTTCTTTCCTTTGTATATTGTCAATTTCATATTTACCAAAATGCAAATGTTTATAATTATATTCTTGTGCTACTAAAATTATTTGCAAGATCTACTAATGACTGATGTCTAGTTAGGCAAGGAGATGTTTTGAGTAAATGACAAGGATATTCCTTATCCTATATCTTTTTTCTATTTTTTTGCTACATATTTTATTCAATATGCATGATTCATGTAGTTTAGGTGCGCACCAAAGTGGGGAGAAATGCGGACGATAAAAGTGCATACCCTACCCTTACACTCCATTTTTTACACCTACTTTTGGTGCAAGCTTGTAAATACAATATCACAACGCTCGAATCAAATTATTTTAAGGCAGCCCTACCTTTATAGCATCAATCTAAACATCATTACCCGTGTAATAGAATAGGACCAGTTTGAATCCCTAATATTTCCACCCTTTTGGACTAGACCACATATGTAGGTTTGATCTCTAGATTGATATATGTTGTAGTCTTGTTCCATTAATCCAAGTTCAAAATTTCGTATGCCTAAGGCCCATACTTTAGGAAGTTGATTGTTACTTATTGAATTGCATACCAAAATATCTCAATTTGAGCAACTATCATGTTTTTAAGAATATTCTTAGGTCATTAGTTAGTATTGAATTATTAGGTTATTGCATATTGCAAGAGTATTATTGTACAACATACATTAACATTCCATCAACAGGTACTTCACCACATCAACATCTTAGGCAATCATACATGCTTGCCATGTCTTCACCCATTATGTAGTAGCAAAGGGGGTTGTCTTGCCAGAAATAAAATTATATTTCTTCCCTAAACACACAAATTTCTCTAAGATGAAAATAATATTAAAGAACGTAACAATAAACGATATATGTGATATAACAATAATGTATCCCAAGATTGATCTATATGTATAAACTTGTCCTTATAAAACACAAAATTAAAATATAAGATTACTCTAGTCTATACAAAATCTTGATCTCTATTATTAAATATATTCCACCTTAAAATATATCATCAACCACATCACACCAGAAAAGTTAAACCACTTCTCTCCCTCTCATTATAGTTCCTAGTCTCAACTTACATTAATTTAATTAAGACTTTCTATTCTCCATTCGGTGACGTAGAAAATGATGTTTTATTAGTTATTGCACGAGTCATAGGAAATGAATGAATGTACACCCATTTCATTAGTGGAGAAGATTTGTGTTTGTTTATTGTACGCCAACTATATTGGGAAAGTGCAAGTCTCATTGGAGGGAGCACTAATATTTGTTGGACATTATAATAGTTTTAAGTGTAATTAATTACACTTTGATTTCAAATATTCACTCATTAATGTGGGGCAAAATATTTTAAAATGTTAATGGGCAAAAGAAGTGAAGATTCAGATCCTAAATTCTCTAGGGGAATTTTATACGTTGACTTTTAGCGTTTCATAGTTAGAAGTTTTTTTATTTATTTAATTTAAAGTTTTAAATTTATTTAAATAAAGATATGAGTATTTTATAATAATTATATATATTTTTAAAGAGATTATGTTTATTAAATAATATATAAAGTAAATATATTTTGTTTATGGGGTTAGGTGGGTTGATTTTTTGGTTGACTTAAGAATTAATGCATGATGGATTCTACTGGATGTGGGTTGGGTGAAGGTAAACTTTGATGACGAAGTTCGAGATAATCTGGGATCATTGGAAGTTGGGTGTTTGCTAAGAGACCATAATGAGAACATTTTAGCATTAGAAGCAAAGGGATTGAAGAGGGGGACCTGTAGACACCCAAAATTGTCATGTCTAATTAAATAAATATTTTATTTATTTAATTATCTAAGCCTAATTCTTCTATTAATTAAATAAATTTTTATTTATTTAATTAATTCATTTATCCTCTTCTATCCTTATTTCTCATTTAAATAAATACATTTATTTATTTAAATTATCATTTTCTTAAATTAAATAAATATCTTATTTATTTAATTGTCCTACTTCTTCTATTAATTAAATAAATCTTTATTTATTTAATTAATTCATTATCTTTTTCTACACATGACACATGTCATTCATCTCTTAATTCATACACTACCTACCTCTTTCATTATTTTATTATTTCCTTTACCTACCCTCTAATCCTAACCGACCTCTCTTTTTACACCTCTCAATCTTATCCCTCCATTTCATATTGTGTCTTCTATTTAAGGAGATGCCTTCTTCATTATCAAACCCTAATCATTCTATGCATCCTAATCACTCACCCTAATCGACAATTTGGAAGACTCGACTACACTACGATCCTACTTGCAACCACATTCCGTTCTTTGTTGAGCTCTTGTGCATATAAAAATCTGAGAGCAAATATATATCAAGCAAGATCAATGGAGATAGGAAGAATGGAGATCCAAACCCTATTGGACATGTGATGGTATAATCTTTGTGATTTCATTTGATTTGCATTGTCTTAGGTAATCTTCATATGTTATGGTGGATCTTTGTTCATTGTTAGGCTAAGGTTTGGTGGTTGAATTCATTTAGCCTTTCAATATTGTTATTATTGTTATCCATTTTCACCATACACATTTTGGCATGCCCGGTGGGACATGGATTTTTCTTAGATCTATGTTTTTTTGCAGATTTTTCTAACCCTATATTGCTATTTTGTAAAACAATTTGGAGAATAACCTTGTACAGCTAGGGTTTTGGACACAAAATCAAGATCTTGGAGAGATTCGATCATATCTCACAAACGGCTAGGAAATTTTGCACCAAATTTTTTTTGCAGGTTGAAGAAAGTATCAGGAGCTCTCAAGCCAAAATTCAGAATTTTTGGAGCACATTTTCATTTTCTATGATTTTTTTATGATTTTTCATAAAAAATTAATTTTGAGAGAAAATGAGAGAATTTTTTGGATTTTCTTATATTTTTGGAAATCTCTCATAATTATACATAGGATCTATTCTTTGTGATTTTAATTTTGATGCAAAATATTTCCCTAAAAATCGGAGCTTTAAAAATTAGGGTTTTTCCTTATTTTGATCATATCTCACAAACCATTTCGAATTTTGACATAAAATTTTTTGTACAAGTCAGGAAACATATCAGAAAGATTCAGTAAAAATTTTAGATTTTTTGGATCTATTTTGCATTTTGTATGAATTTTTTATGATTTTTCATAAAAAATTAATTTTGAGAGAAAATTAGCAAATTTTTCGGATTTTCTTACATTTTTTGAAATCTCTCAGAATTATACATAGGATATATTCTTTGTGATTTTAAATTTGATGCAAAATCATTCCTCAAAAATTAGATCTTTGAAAATTAGGGTTTTGCATTATTTTACTCATATCTCACAAACTGCTTGGATTTGTTGCAGAAAATTTTTTGTGCAAGTTTGGAAGACCATTGAGACTCTCTAGTAAAAATTTTAGATTTTTTGGATTGATTTTGCATTTTATATGATTTTTTTATGATTTTTCATAAAAAAATTAATTTTTGGAGCAAATTAGCAAATTTTTTGGATTTTCTTACATTTCTGGAAATCTCTTGAAATTTTACAGGTGATCCTTTTTTATGATGAATCAGATCTTTGAATTGGTCAACAAAACGCATTATTGAAGGCCCCTATTTCACAAAGTCTTTTGGATCTAAAATTTACCTAACTTGTGTGCTTGCAGGAATGGGTGATTATTTCAAACAATCCAAACTACTAATAAATCTTTGTTGCAGATCCTTGGCAAGGGTTTTTGGATTTTTATTATGTGTCTTGTTTTCATAGACTAGCAAACACTTCAATTGGTGCACTAAAATTGAATCATTGTCTTTTGTGTCTTGAACAATAGGCTCTTTTTGTTCAATCTTTAGAGGGCCTGTCTTCCCGTATGGTCATTAGGACTACTAGTGAGAAGAGAACAACCCAAGTGGTAGCGAGGAAAACCCACCTCATCTGAACCACTATAATCAAATGTATTCATGGTGAAAACTATGAATAACGTGTGCTGATTAGTTCATACCGACACTATGTCTCCCCATAAACCTGTTTGATCAAATTTATTTGATCATTTGTAGGGTGTAACCCCTACCAGCTGGGAGCCTTCTGTATTTACAGAGCTGAAAGTGCCGCATATATGGCCACACGAGCGGATGCCCTTACTAGCACCATTTTGTTTTAGAGGCCCAAATCCTTCTAGTTGTTGGGGCAGGAGGTCGGACCTCTGGTAGCGGCCCACACACATACGGTTCTTAGTAGAGATACAAAGTTCACCATGGGGAGTTTTCATGGGGACTGATGCTTGGCTGACCCGAGAAGTGAGTGCCGAGGGTGGAGCCAGTGAGGTCAAGCATCTAAGTATCCGCTCTGAATAGCGTAGCCTCGGGGGTAAAACCCCATGTGGGATCAACAACTATTGTCTTGGCCATCCATAAGAATTATGCTCGACTTATTTTAAACATTCAAACATTCAAGACCAAACAACAAAACATTGTGTCTTTTGTGTTTTCAAGTGTATGCAAAACAATTTTACATCAAACAACACACTTTCTTGGAGTCATTTTGAAGTCTAAACACTTGCAAACATTGAGTCCTCTTGTCACGAAAAACAGTCAAACATTCAGATTTGGTCACAACCAACAACTTCACAAATTGGAAAAATTTTACAGTCCAGCAAACAAAAGAAATCAGTTTCAGAATATTTGAGCTTCCTAGGTTGTTTCTTCAAGTTTCATCTAGCATTCAACCTATCTTTGGGTCTCACACAACCCATCATTGTTTTACATCTCTCATTACATTCACAATTGTCTAAACTTGAGTCAAAAGGTCACTTGCTTGTCCTCATCATACTTTGTCAACACACTACATACAACAACACTTTGCTAAGTGGTCCCTCATCAAGGTTTCTTACCTTTGGGTCTCATTTGGTCTTACTTAGGGTCAAGGTCAGCTTACCTCATCAAGAGAAACTATCCTCTCTTTGAAAGTCACACCTACTCTACTACATACATACTTGGTCTTACACTTTGGACATTTGCAAGTACACCTCAGATTCATTTACACTCCATACAACTCTTGGTCTTCCATACTCTTTCCATTTTCATCTAGTCTCTCACATCTTGGTCAATACCTAGTTCATGGTTGAAACCCGTCTTCAAAAATCTAGGAGAGAAACTAAAGAAGCTCAAGAGTCCGCAAACATGAGTTCTTATGAGTATGACAATGATTTATTTTTCAATTCTGATCATACTACATTGCCTGACATGGATGTTTATAGAAACATTCCAAATGTGGAAAATGCAGACACTACAAACAACAATGCTACACACAATGACAATGTGGACAACTTTTCAATACATTCAACAGATGTGGAAGAATCCATTATGAATCCCCATTTCAATCGATTGGTTGAGGAAATAATGAGGAGAGATAGACAATACTTCTTACAAATGATGGCACAAAGTGGAGCCAAGATACCTCATGATTTTGACATGTCTCAAATAATGGAACATAGACCTTTGCAACAACCTCACTCCAATATGGATCAAAGGAGACCTAATAGTGGAGGAAATAGAGGACCACACATGGTACCTGAATCACCATCAGCTTTGCTTCAAAAACCAAAGGTCCCACATACACATGGTCAAACATATGATACTCACCTTCGCAGACCATTATGGAAGTCTTATGGAGAAAAATATGCTCAATCACATATCAATGCTAAGGATCAACCACCAAAACAATTGGATGTTCAAAGGCATGCTCAAAATTTGGATACAAGGAAACCTCATGTCAAATTTGGGGGCAACACAATGGAACATGACATGCCTGTAGAATATGGTATACATGCACAAAATAGATATGGGGTTCCTCAACATGAATCTATACCAAGTGGTCCATATATGCAACATCATTACAGACCTCCTCCATATGAACATGTGTATGATCAATATCATCCATATATGCAACATGCACCTCCTCCAATGGGTACCTCAAACATAGGATATGGTCCAAGAAGTCGATCTCCACCTAAGAGCAATTTGGAGCAACAAATCAGGGACTTACAAAAGAAAATGGAGGACATAAATACACCGAAGCCAACATACATAATGAGAGACATATGTCCTTATCCATTTGACAAGAGCATTCCAATGCCTCCTTTTCCTACACACTTTGTGACGCCTAAATTTGATAAGTATAGAGGAAAATGGGATCCTAAGGCACACATAAGACAATTTTTCATAGCTTGCATTGAGGTAGCAGCAGAAGAGACATATTTGATGAGATTATTCCCACAAAGCTTAGGTGATCAAGCTATGGAATGGTTCTCCCAACTTCCACCTGGAATTAAGTCATGGGGTGACCTAGCAGAAGCATTTATCCAACATTTCTCCTACAATATAGAGACAGACATATCAATCACTACTTTGTGCAATACCAAGCAAAGAGAGGGAGAGTCTTTTGCATCATTTTTACAAAGATGGAGAAATCTAGCTAGCAGATGCTCTTGTGAAATTCCATAGAAACAAATGGTAGAAATGTTCACTCAAAACGTTAACAAGGACATTGGCTATGATCTAAGGAAAGCTTGTTTGTCCACCTTCAAGGACGTTATTGAAAAAGGCTTAGCAACAGAAAAGGTCCTAATTGAACAAGGAGTCATTAAGATATTCAAGGAAAATAAAGATGACTTTAAAGGAAAAGACAAGCCAAGATTTTGGAATAAAAACAAGAACACAGTCAATGATGGTGTTGTTGATGCCAACACAGTGCGACCCAAATTCATCTTTTTGGGATCAAGTTCTACAAACAATCAAGTGAATACTCAAACAACTTCTAGACCACGAAGGAAGTACACCCCATTGGGAGAACCACTTGAATCAGTCTTCAAAAAGCTTGTGGCAAACAAAGTGATCACAGTTCCAGATTTTCCTCCATATGAACCAAAGGTCAAACCAAACTGGTGGAATGATGATGAGTATTGTGAATTTCATAAAAGCAAGGGTCATAAGACAGGAAATTTCCATCGACGGAAGAACATTGTGCAAGATCTCATTGATAGAGGTGACATTGAGATTGAGGGACACTCATCCAATCAAGAACATGAGATGTTTAAGGAACCATTCCCAAAGCATGACAAGGGAAAAGCCAAAGTCACAGATGATCAAGCCAACTATACTAGAGCACCCTACAACTATGATTCAACTATCAATCATATCTCGATGGACAATCATGTCTCTACTATTATCATCAAGGACAAAGCGTCTGAGAATTCTACCCAGAGACCCAAGATTGTCCTAAAAGGTATTGGATCTTCTTCTGAACCTACCTCTGAATGTCATGTTACAACTCATCGAGGTAAAATCACTTTGCAAGGTGCTCCAACTAAAAACATCGCTTCTTCATCAACCAAGCCTGAGTATGACCTTGTAGAACAGTTAGGGAAGACACCCGCGCTCATTTCAATCCTTGAACTATTACGCATATCTCCCGCACATAAAGCCATTCTTGATAAAATCTTGAGAGATACTGCTGTTCCTACTGATCTAAACGTGGACCAATTTCAAGCCATGGTGGGATACCTTTCCATTCCACACTCCCTTACATTCACGGAAGCCAATGACGCCTCCATAAGTCAGCCACATAATGCACCACTACACATCGAAGCCTTCATACACAAACATAGAATCAAACAAGTCCTGGTAGATGGAGGAGCAGGTCTAAACATTTGTACATTGAGCACTATTAAACAATTGGGATATTCTAACAAAGCTGTGAATTCTACAAACAAAATTACCATCAAGGCATATGATGATGAAGAGCGTTCATCCAAGGGCACAGTCACCTTACCTCTCAGAGTTGGGCTAGTTACAAAGGATGTGGTTTGTCAAATCCTTGATCTAGATCTCACATACAACATACTCTTGGGACGTCCATGGATTCATGAGATGAGCGCAGTCCCATCTACATATCATCGATGTATCAAGTTTCCACACAATGGAGTTGAAGTGACCGTCAAAGCAGATCCAAATCCATTCATATATTGCAACAATCTGCAACCTCAATCAGAAATAACAATCCTAGTCAATCGCGAAGTTGTTCCTTCATCGGCATACGTGGATCCTAAATCCTTAAAAGCTTCTACATCCAAACAAGCAGAGCTAAAAGAAAAGTTCAAGATTAAAGACCTGGGATGTGGTGAGTATATATTTCATGTTGACCAACTCCCACTATCTCCTAAGGTATTCAGTCTACAGGAACAATCTATAAACAATTTGCAAGGAATTGGGTGTGAACCACCTAGTGTTCTGGCTACTAAGTTTGAATGCAAATCTCCTCTAGTGGTGCAAGCATCTCTTGATATCAATAGTCCTAAGAGTGGTTTCAGTGAAGAATCTATTGAGCATATCGCCAACCCTCTTGAGGACTCACATAGCTTTACCATATCATCCACTCATTCCATTTCCACTCCACTTCCAGACTTGGATCAACAAGAATTACAAAATCCCTTACTCATTGGGGATCACAAATCAAGCTTTGAAAAGAAAAATCTAAAAGTCAAAACTAAAGAAAAGTCCTTTAGTCCAAATAAAAATCAAAAGCTATTGGACTCTGCAAAAATCAAAGTCAAGGATAAAAATCCTATGAAGCAAAAAGAGCAAGAGTTGATCTCCCCTAATATCAAAATAACTGGGGGCAAAAGCTCTAAAATTTTAAGTCAAAAAGCATACTTGTTGATCCTAAGTCTCCATCATGCTATCCTACTTTCACTTCTTTTCACAGTCATAAGCCTTCATAACTCATCCACTTGTTCCACACATCCATCCCCTTTTGGTGATACATCACGGACCTTTAATGGATCTTCCTCGAAGGACTTTGCTATCAGTGATGCCCAAACTTCTTTAGGTGACACGCATATGGGCCTGTGTAGTCCACACACTAGTAATTCTATCTCAATTCCCTTATCAAGGAAGACAGTCACTCAAGCTACACATCATTCAATCAAGGAACAATGCAACTACAATCACAAGGTAAAGCCTCACACATTTGAGGTAGGTGACTTGGTTCTCAGAGAAAATCCCAAAAATCAGCAAGACAGAGAGAAGAAGGGCAAGTTCGAACCAAATTGGCTTGGTCCTTACGTCATTACAGCAGCATATGGATCTGGGGCATATCAGCTCTCAACTACAGAAGGTGAACCTTTGGAGGATCCTGTCAACAACATGCACCTTCACAGGTTTTATACATAGCTCTTCAGAGTATCCTAATTCAAAAAATACAAAAAAATCAAAAATTTCAAAAATACAAAAAAAAAAAAAATCAAAAATACAAAAAAAATTATAAAACAAAAAAATCGTTACTTGGTGAAAACCTGGCAAATAGGCACCTTGTGACACAAAAACATTGAAAAATCGAAAAAAGTAAAGAGAAATAATTTCGTCCAATGGTGAAAACCACTTCGGTGGCGCCCTGGGCAAGTACCATGGTGAAAACTGGGTCACCAGCGCCATGCGTAGAGACATTGCTCCTCCCTCCTTCAGGATTCACTTTCATCCTTTCACTTCGCACACACTCACAACCTATTCATCCATAATAAAATTACCCAGTCCCATCATGGCTTGTTATTGATCTACCTAAGATTGGTTAGCCATTCATAATAAATCTCCCTTTTCACTCCCTTTCCATCCATAATAAATCAGATCCTATCTGTGGCTAAGGCAAATCCTACGTCTAGTAATGGGTGTGGAACTGAGAACATCACATGTTTCGAGGAGTACAGTTTCTTCCAGCTTCCTTCAAGTCTATCCGCGCACAATCCGCAATAAAGCAACATTTGCATCATAGATCCGCAATAAAGTTTCATCTTCTCCGCAATAAAGTATTAGTTTCATGGATTCAGTCAGTTTCAGATGAGACACAGCAGCAACAATGGGCTTCAACAAATCAAATCTTTCAACAGACTCAGACAACATATGGTTCAGTGCTATCTATCCTTTCTGTGAAAGTAAACATTGTGACCACAATAAAATAAGACTTATACAAGTGACAAGAGACACTAAACTTGAGGACTACAGTGGATGTTGGTGTCGAGTCTTGGTTTTCTTTTGATTTCATCTTTTTTGGTGACATGTCTTTTAGCTTTTCCGGGATGTCTCTGACTAGAGATTCTATCTCCAGGATGTCTTTGACTAGAAAGGCGAGGATGGGGTATCGTCACCTATTTGTATTTGCTGTCTGTGGATTGTCTCTTAGTAATGCTATGACTTGTCCAAGGATATGAGGACACTGTGAGTCTAGTGTGAACTGGGGCATTCCTTGTTTGTGACTATCTTATCTCCATGCAAACAGGTACAATGACTTTCAGGGTCGAACATATGCCTCGATTTTCATAACCTACTTGCCATAATAAAGCTCAATGATGATAACGCACAAGAAGCTCTTTCACTTTCATATCTTCTGTCTTCCATCCCCCCTTTCTTGATTGACTTCCATCGTCCTTCTTGAGTCCGCGTAGCCCGCTATCACATGACTGAGTATAATGACACACCAAAAACATTTGCATTTCATATAGTTACACCTGCATTACCACATATAAGCATTTCATACATACATATAGATATCACAACTGCATCACATCCTGCACACAACACCTGTTAGCACAATTTACATTTGCATTATCATATTCATCTGCATTACATACATTCACATTTGCATCATGCATCGCATATACAACATAAAAGAACAAAAATATATTGCATTGCATCATATAAGCATCCATATCATAAAACATGTATCACATAAGAACATTTCATCACATAAGGTACACATGCATATAGCTGCCGCAAAAATGGATCATCTCTCATATATAATCAAAAGTGTCATGATACAATGATGTCAAAAGAATCATATGGCTACAATCACCCACAGGTGTCTACATCATCATACAAAAATGGTACAATACTGATACATAGGGAGCCCTCTAAGGCTATGATGAACTCCCTCCCTCGGAGCCGCCTGGCCTCGATGGAGTTTGAGCCCTAGAAGGACCCACCCCAAGATCAACTCTCCTGGCTCCTGTGTCCCCTGCAGCCACCCCTCATGTCATCCTATCCAGACAGAGGAACCCACTGATAACTCCTGCCAACACTGTTGGTAGTGCTAATCCTGTCCATGTCATGGTATCCCATGCCACATGTCCCACCCTCATCCCTAGTCCTGGATCCTAGAACACTCGTCTCAGTGCATCCCTATCTCCGTCTCGATCATAGGGTACTAACTCCCGATCGATCAGTATCCGTAGAATCCTATATACATCCTCCAAGGTGACTGTCATCTCACCCATCGACAAATGCAAACTACAAGTCTCTGAGTGCCATCTCTCAGCCAGTGCTGTCAGCAATCCCATGTTCACCCGAAACTCAGGCACATACAGAATGTATCTCAATCCCATAACCTCAATCGTAGCTCAGTCCTCGGCTGTCAACTCAGGTCGCAACCTCTGAGTCGATGGGAATCTCTCCCGTGACTCCAGCATCGGCAAGTACTCCTGCAGTCAAGCAAATCAAATCATGTCAGTCATAGTGGCATTCACTGTTTATCACAAAATGCTACTCGCAATCTAAATGCACATAGCTATTTATCCTAGTGACACTCACTGTTCATCACAAAGTGTTGCTATCTATCCTAGTAGTACTCCCTGTTCATCACAAAGTACTACGTGTGTGACACTCACTGTTCATCACAAAGTGTTACTCACATTTGCACTCCCTGTTCATCACAAAGTGCTGCTCATATTTTAGTACTCCCTGTTCATCACAAAGTACTCTATCTTGGTACTCACTGTTCATCACAAAGTGCCTTGATCTATCTTAGTCTTCCCTAGAGGACCTTCTTGAGTGTATCCTCTCAGCAGCTTATCCAATCGACAGTGTATGTTCATCACAGAACTGTCGATTTGACCTGGAAGACACAAATTCGCATTTTTGGACACAAACACATTTTCTTGACATAAATGCGCATTTATTACATTACCTAGTATGAATTAATGACAATAATAAATGCATCAAAGTATGAGGAGGTTTTGTGGTACTCACTGGCTCTCCTGCCTCCGTTGGCCTCTAGAATCGGCAAACACGGTCGAATCTGTGAACAAAAGCCATCGCTGCTGACTGTTGCTGCTTTATTTTCGCTTTGCACTATGCTCTTGTGACGGTGTAGATGACAATGAGGATGTATTTTCCCCCGTGGTCTATCTTATAGACTGCCCTAGCTCTCATTTCCCGAGTCAGTCTTCCTTATCCCGTGATTTTGTCACTTTATCTGATCAGTCCATTCTATCCCGTCTTTCTTATCGAGAGATTGTTTGCAATCTTTTCAGACATTTTCATCCAATCTCTCGAGGGGGCATATTATTCCCATCTTGGGGCAACTCTGTATCAGTTCATCTTATCTTCTTTGAAACAACGCGACAAGCCGCATTGTCTCAAAGAGGGGCAAAATGTAGACACCCAAAATTGTCATGTCTAATTAAATAAATATTTTATTTATTTAATTATCTAAGCCTAATTCTTCTATTAATTAAATAAATTTTTATTTATTTAATTAATTCATTTATCCTCTTCTAGCCTTATTTCTCATTTAAATAAATACATTTATTTATTTAAATTATCATTTTCCTAAATTAAATAAATATCTTATTTATTTAATTGTCCTACTTCTTCTATTAATTAAATAAATCTTTATTTATTTAATTAATTCATTATCTTTTTCTACACATGACACATGTCATTCATCTCTTAATTCATACATTACCTACCTCTTTCATTATTTTATTATTTCCTTTACCTACCCTCTAATCCTAGCCGACCTCTCTTTTTACACCTCTCAATCTTATCCCTCCATTTCATATTGTGTCTTCTATTTAAGGAGATGCCTTCTTCATTATCAAACCCTAATCATTCTATGCATCCTAATCACTCACCCTAATCGACAATTTGGAGGACTCGACTACACTACGATCCTACTTGCAACCACATTCCATTCTTTGTTGAGCTCTTGTGCATATAAAAATCTGAGAGCAAATATATATCAAGCAAGATCAATGGAGATAGGAAGAATGGAGATCCAAACCCTATTGGACATGTGATGGTATAATCTTTGTCATTTCATTTGATTTGCATTGTCTTAGGTAATCTTCATATGTTATGGTGGATCTTTGTTCATTGTTAGGCTAGGGTTTGGTGGTTGAATTCATTTAGCCTTTCAATATTGTTATTATTGTTATCCATTTTCACCATAAACAGGACCAATAATGAGGCTAAATTTTAAGCAACCCGTTGGCCTTGCGTTTATACAAAAGCTTGACCTATAAGAGAGGCCAATTAGAAGGCAATTCCCAAATCACCCACAATGCCATTTAGTATCATAAAACACCAAATGAAAACTCAACAAATTCTTGAGGCCCATTCAATGCATACTAGATGAAATGGAGTTCAAAATTTCTCATGTATACTAGGAATGCAATTCAATAGTTGGTTATTTTGTGAAGTGGGTTGTTGATATGATGAGGGAGAGCAAGAGGGTAGATTTGTAGATTTTAACATGCATTGGAGGAGATCAAGTAGGGAGGAAGGACAATGGTTTTACTACCACTTTGACATTCCACTAGTCTCCTTCCTCATTTGGGGGACAAGGATGAAAGAAGATGCTCAATAGAGCTAGCCAACTATGAGAATCGAACATTTGAAGGAGTTGTTGGAAGAGGTGTGGAATAAACTCATGTGTGATTAGGGGAGTCATCAAGGGCGGGTGTAAGTATATGTGTGAGAGGCAAGGGCTCTATTTTGTGTCAGCTAGTGTAAACATTTGAAGGCACTAGTTTTTGGGGTCTTTTGTAGGGTGGTCAATGAAGGATATCCTTCCTTTATTTTGAACTAGTTTGTTTTGCACATCTCTATTAACCAAGTAGCATGAATATAACTGGGTGTGGCCTTGTTTTTGCAAGCCACATTTATCAATCAATAGATACTTTATATGGAATCCATGTATTTGAGCTGATGAAAACACCCCTAGATGGTGGTGACTGTTGACATTTACCCACACTTTCAAGCCTACATTGTAGACACAACTTTCTCTCTATATCACATTTCCAGATTTGACCTTATTTTTTAAATTATAGTTTCATATCTTCTACTTCATTTTGTTCCTTGTCAAATTTCCTACTTTTGCATCATGCCGCATTCCAATAATTTCCAATCATAAAAATAAAAATAAAAAATCAATCCAAAGTGGCCAACTCTCCTAAGGGACTAAAGTTGGGCCTAATTGGTTGTTCTTCAATGAAAGCTTGATGGGAATTGGAAATTATTCATATTTTTCATGTTTAGACTAGTGAACCCCATTTCTCATCCATTTCATTTTGGTGAACCCAACATTGCTTGCATACAAATTTGGATGTTTATATTTGTGTTTAATTGCATACAATTTTTAGATTTTAAAATATTAATTCAAATTTTATTTTCTTTTTTCATCATTTATTTAGACCACATTGCTTAAATAGGTGGTTAATCAATCATTTTATTTCTATATTGCATTATTTAATCACTTGTTTCGTTGCTATAATTACATATCATTTATTATGTTCTTGCATTATCATTAACAATTGTATGTAAGGCTTTGAGAGCATAAACCAATTCCTTTTCCCTTGCCAAGTTAAGTTTTCCTTCCTTGTTTCCAATTACGTGCTGTTGAATATCATGATTGTAGATGAGTTTCATAACCTATTGTTTCAAATCTAATATCCATATGAGAATAAGTTATAGACTCGTGGATTCCCATGATTGAAACACTAAAGATGTTGAGCTTGATTTGGTTAACTTATTCCCAAGGAGCTTGGGTGAATCATCTCCCTTAATCAAGCACCTTACTTGCCTAACATTGTTGAGAATCCTTCCCTTTATACTTCTCATAATGAGGATGACTCTTCAACTTAAGTGTTTAATAAACAATTGGGGAAGATCGATAAGCAATTGGAAGATCATCAACAATTTCTGAGTCAAGAGCACTTGGATGGAGAGGTAATCCACTTGATGGAATGGCCACACATTTGATGATACACAAAAACAAAATAATTTTTATGATTTTTATTTATGTTTTCTCCTTTGTTTTGGCCAAGGGAGAGTAATCAAGTTGTCTTGAATAATTTTGAACAATATACTCTCTTGTTTAGATGAAAAGTTAGGAGAAGAAGATATATGTGTATTAGACAATGGGGGAGGGAATGTTGACAAAGGAGGAGGTTGGAAACCTAAGCCTTCTTTAGAAAAGTGGGATGTTTATTTATCATGGTCCTCAATACTTTGTTGCATACATTCTAAACCATGCCCATTTCATCCATGTTTAGAATCAAATGTGGGTGTTGAAATGCCAAGAGGAGAGGGTTCACTCTTAGTTTCAATTGGGTTGAAGTCTAAAGAGCCCCAATCATCATCAAGACATGTGTCAGAAGAAGAGGTTGGAATGGATTTAGAAGAAGCTTAGACAAATGAAACAAAAGTCTCCTTTGAGGATACTTGGATTGGAGGACTTTGTATTCTCCTTTAAAGGAGGATGTAAAGTCTAATAAAGTCCAATTTTTCTCTAGTAAAGCATTAATCGATATGAAATTGTGTTGTAGAAGGAATCATAGTGTTAATAAAAATATGCATCCTACTTCTTCATGAACATCATTATAAGGATTATGATCAGCCTTGATTGTTTTTTACCATTTTCATGTCAACCTTAGCCATGTAGATAGCCAATATGAGAAATCTTCAATGGTTTAAACCCTACTAAAACCCCTAAGGCCTAAACCCTAAACCCTAAGGCTTTTTCCTTAAAACCTTTCTTGGCCTTTTTATTTTTTATCAATGATTGGACAAGGCGGTCAAGTTCACTTAAGTCTACCGTTTAAAGGGTTCCCTTTTCATCCCGGGACCGGTCTCTTTTTACCCGCTACCGGCTAGTGGAGGTTCTTTAAGCTTATCGCAATATCGCAATGTGGGGATCTTACCCTTTTGTTTCCCTTGCGATATTGCGATAACCACTTTAGTTATTGTTGCTTCACAGCGGTTGAAAGCAATGTTACATCTGAATTTACGAAACAACGATGTGGTCATGAGATAGACAAGGGTTTTTATAGTTTCACGATGGTCAAGGTTGACCGTCGGTTCAAGGTTGACCACTGGTTCAAGGTTGACCGTCGATTCAAGGTTGACCGCCTGTTCAAGGTTGTGAAACTGCAATGCCGAAGTTCAAGTATAAAAGTTTTTTCCATTTTGCTGTGAGGAAGGCTCATGGTGGGGTCCCCTTCACGAAATGGCGATAAGGTCGTTTGTGGTGAAAGTTATGTTTTTTTCACTATTTCGCAGAAGGGAAGACCAAAGGCGGGGACCACCTTGCGAAACAACAAAGCGACCAAGTCAAAACAAATGCTATTGCTATTTCGTGGTGGTTAGGGCCAATGTTACATTCAAGGCCATGAAATGGCGATAAGCACCAATAGTATACGAGCGGAGATGTTATCGCGAGGTCGCAGTGATCAAAGCTAATGGTCGCTTGACCCCTACGATATAGCAATAAATGTTGTCGAGAAGAAGGTTTTCGCTATTTCATAATGGTCAAAAGCAAAGAGTTTTCTCTGGCTATGAAACAACGATGAGGCTCATAGGGCCAGTTGATTTAACTATTAATCTTGGTCATCCGATTTCACTTAAGAGGGAGATCGACGACCCTATTTTAAACCCTTTTTGGGCCTTTTTGGAGACTTCATGGCGTGATCTTGGCTATCCATCTACATGCAATAAGAAGATCTTGTGGCCCACATTTAAACTGGAGGTGATCGTTAAAATTCAAGCAATTGTACAAGGTGGTTGTTGACTTAATGGTCGAAAATCAGTTTCTGACCTGTTGGTGGCCCAAATCTGATCAGATTTACCCCAACCACTTCTACGAGCCCGAGGGACGATCGCCATTACTCTACAGAAGATTTTCAAACTCCACCCATTCCATTCATTGCATGTTGAAGACTTTTGGTGCCGACAAATAGCATTCAAGTACCTTGAATACATAGATTCTCCCTTTTTCAAATATTGGTGCTCTTTCCCAATTCTGGGAGATATTTGCACACATGCACATCAAATCATTTGTTCTCATCTGATTCTCCTCTCTTTTTTGTAACCTAACCCTAGTTGGTTAGGGTTTTTGAGCCTAGGGTTCTATCTGAGTTATGCTTGAACTACAAAGGAAATTTTGTAACCTCTTTTGAGGATCCCCTCCCCTTTTCTATTATAGAATTATAATTCTACAATTGTAAAATTGCTTTACCTTTATATCAATTAAGTTGTCTATTTTGCCTCTCTTTCAGTTCAAATACTTTGTGTAATGCATATTACCTCTTATTTGAATTCGTTCTTTTTTGATTCTTAGCTTATGCGACTATGTTAACACCCCTGTAGATGTTGTTTGTGAATCACTTTAACTCTTCTCTTCATCTTGTAGGATTCTAACATTTGCATATCCTTAAGACGCTGATTAGGATAGAAAAGTGTGCATGTCTTTGGGTAATTTTTATTGATATCTTGTGTAGTTATGGGCAGGGAGGATCATCTTTCAATGTAGGTGCATCACCTCATTTCCCTTTCAGTATTCCTTCTCCCCTTTTCTCCTCTTAGATTATTAAAACAGGTCTTACAAGTGCTAGGTTGGTCCAACATCGTACTTTGATTGATAAGGAAGTCGACCTTCTCCAGAGAATCAACCTCACATTTAGCAAGGTCCCACACTTGGAGGTTGTTTCAATGTTTCACAAGGTTGTTGAGCACAAGTGCTCAACAAGGGTGCAAAATTTTGTGACATAATTGTGTAAGCCTCATTGTCACGTGTGAATTTTATTATGTGGTGAAGGGTAGAAGGGACTCCTTGCATAGCATGAAGTCGTTGTCTACCTAGAAGAAGTTTGTATCTAAGGGTATAGGGCATGACATGGATAGGTGTGGTTAAATTCATGAGTCCTAATATGATAGGTAATGTGATTATATATAACGACTCTCTACCAATATTATCAAAGCCACTAATAGAGATAAAATCAGGTTGAATGAGGGAAGTATCCATTTTGATCTTATGCAACAAATTTATGTTAAAAACATTAAGAAATGGTTCATTATCAATTAAGGTACAATTTATCATATGTTCATTAATGTGAGGTATGATCATGAGGGGATCATGTTGGTTTTGAAATTCCAAATAAGGAAATTCATCTTGTGAGAACATAATATTCATTTTTTCAAGCTAATAATTCCTCAAGTGTGAATGGTGCTAGTGGTATCATCCTCTTGCCACAAAATGCTCTTATGAATAGCAGGATACTTATGGGAGGGATATAGTGACAAGGGGGATAGGCCACTAACACATATGTGAAATATATGCATTATGAAACTAACTAATTGGAAACATAATGAAAATAATTTTCTTTTTCAAATGATAACATATGCTAAATCCATGATATAAGTGATAAAAATGTGCAATTTTATGAATATTTAACCAATGCAAGTACATAAAAAATAGATGAATGCATCTAAATTTGATTTTTTCATGCAAAAATTAGATTTAACATTTTAAATCAGAAGATACACAAGTGTAGGTTACGTTGGATTCACCAAAATGAAATTGTGGGAAATGGGGGTCTAGCCTAAGAATGTAAACTAGGAACTATTTACAAACTCTTTCATTGTGTAACAACCAATTAGGCCCAACATCAATCCCTTAGGAGAGTTAGGAACTATGGTTGATTGTTCCCTTTTGAATATTGATATGATTGGATAAATATTTAGATATGAAAATGCAAGAACTATGTAAAAAGATGCAAAATTGATGATAATCATCATAAACAAAAAGATACAGAAGTGAAAGTCAACTTACAAGTACAAATATAGAAATGAGGTGCAAAGAGGAACTTATATCTAAAATGAGGGCTTAAAATAAGAGGACTATGTCAAATCTAGTCTCAAAATCCTTCAAATTGCCTTCCTATATATTGCTTGATATATGTTAGAACATGAGTTATTAGTGGTCATACCCTTATAATATTTATTTATATTTTTTATATAATGTTATAAATCTTATACATAGGATGTGATTAATAAAGGATATACTATTTCAATAGTCAATAATTTAATTTAAGCTATTAGATTATTAATTATTTATAATGGTAGTTTTGAATATGTGCAACTAATACCTCTTCAGGTATTTTGTGCCCCTTCCATATTTAAGTAGCTTTTTTGATTGAGAGGGAAGGAAAATTGGAGATTATAGTGTTCTATCACCATGCACACTTGAGGAATTATTAGCTATGTAGAAGTGCGGAAAAGTGCTACACACAAGTTTTATCTATATTTTTTATATAGATAATTTATTAAGTGTTTTTTTAATAAAATGATGTTTTATGAGTATTTAGCCCAAAACTATTTTTTCAATATATTTATATATATCATATCTTATCTCTTTGGTTTACTTATTTGCTTTGATAACTTCCGTTTTCTTAGACTTTGTTTGTTGTGCTTGTCATGCCCTTTTTATCTCCTATATTTGGTTTCTTACCGTTTTCTCCACTCAAGGGGCATGATTGGTTTCTATTTCTTCTTTATCAACTCTTTTATCTATACTCCCTCACTTTGGGGTGTTTTGGTTTCACTATTTGCCTATTCTTTTCCTATTTTTACTTTTACCTTTTTTTCATTTCCCACTCAAAATTTCCCTTTATTTATTCATTACTTATCCCTTGTCTATACTTTCATTGCCTTTCTTTACTTTTTTTCTTATTGTTTATTTTTTTAAAGATTTCATGCTTATGCTTATTGATGTAGGAGAATCTAGGGATGTGAGAGCTATATTGCATATCACTTAGAATTAATTCAATTTAATTTTTGTAATAGTTTAGTTCTAAGTTACTAGGTGAATAATTTTGTAATAAAGGGCCAATTATTTTATTAAACAATTTGGTCACCTTCAAATGGTGCAACCTAATGTAGTTTGAATTTATTTTTGGAGGTAATTTTCAATTCAACATTCAAATTGCCTTTCCTTGGTGTAGTATTTTGAGAGTTACAACTTGTGACAACTCATAAATTTACTCCTAAAGAAAAATTCTTTAAATGGGAACCCAAGAATGAGTTATTTGTTTGTTTCTATGTTGGGGTCCAGTTGAATGGAGTTGTTGGCATATTGGATTGTTATTCTTGGCATGTTAAGAGGTGGAGTTGACAAGGCATCTAGAAACATTAAAAGAAAAATAGAGAATATGTTTTCCCCTTGATTTTGTCATAGCCTTTTTGGGGGGTTACTAAACCATAGTTTAAGCTAACTAATGTAGAGTTTAGCAACTACAACTTTCATTCGTTAAGTTCTAGATAGATTTTTTGTGGCGGGAAAGATGGGGAAGAAAGGAGATGTTGTAGTTCCTTCTTTTCGATTATGAGACTTTGTAATTAGATTTTTTAATGTTTAATGTGAAGCCAATAGGCTTAGATTGTAATAGAAATCATATTTTCCTTTCAATCAAGAAATCTTTGTTATGTTTGCATATTATAGATTTTATTTTATTTGTGAGTTTGGTTATTTATGTTAGATCATATTTGAAGGGAGTGTATCCCGCCCCTACATGAGTGGTATTAGAGTGAGAGTTCCTGAATGTGCATGCAGAGAGGCGAATCTGAGACATTTACACCAAGACCCGAGGGTTGGATTATGTGAGATATTTGTTTCATGTGTACATAAAACTTGCAAGAATAAACTTTTAGAAGGTTTTAGGAGTTGAGGTTCCTATGGTTGTAAATAGATTTATGAAGGAGGTAGTTTACAAAAATATTTGTGAATATTGTATGTGGGTTTTGTAAATAAATCATCAAATGTGGGGCAATTTACATGTGTTGAGGCTTTGTAAAGCCTTGAGTATGAATTAGAGAAATGGGAAAAGGATATTATTATTGGATGGATTCTGAAAATTTCTAGGCTTGAGAGAATCGAAAATAGACATTAGAAAATCAAAGTTAGAGAGAAAGAAGAAATAAGGATTGGAATAATAGAGTTGAAGCAACAAGTGAAAGAAATGGAAGTAGAGTTGGAAAGGATAAGAGACCTTCATCAAAGAAGAGGTGATGATAATTCTATTTATCTTTCTAATGATATTTTGAATATAAGAAATAAAGAAGGTGAAATAGAGTGTCACACATGTGCCACTAAGGAAGAGGAGGAGGATGACTACAAATAAAATGATGAAAAAGTGAAGTTGAGAAATATCTATTGGAAGACATGGATAACAAAGTTACAAAGATTGTAGTAGAAAAAGAGAGTTTTTAGAGGACACCTATGAAGTCAAGAAGGATGATTTATTAATTTTGATTAAAGAAGAATGGGATAAAGTTATTATAGCTTGAGAAAAAGTTGGAAGAGAAGGTAATGATGTAAAATTAGATTTTGATGTTTTCCTTGATGAGGATAAGAATGTAGAAATGGGGAAAAATATCATCCATAAGTCATTTTGAGAAAGATGAAAGTGATGAACATGATGTGAAGTTTGTAGCAAATATATGTCTTTCTAAAGGCATACAAGTAGTTACACATCATCTTGGAGACAAGGTTGAGGTTTTAGTAGTGAAGGTAACTAATGTAAAGTTGATTTTTTTTTAATGTTATTATGAAAATGGATATGAGGATAATGAGGTTTTAGTAGAAGAGAATATCAATTTGTATGTTATTGAAAATGATAATGATGATGTTTTACATATTTTGGACAAGGTGATTCAAATAGAGTTTGCTAGTGATGATTGGTATGTAGACAAAGGTTCGTATGGTGTCACAAAGTTTAGTGCAGGTGCATTTTGGTGGAGGTATCCAAACTATGGTGGGTTGAATCCCACAATATTTGGGGAGATCGTGAGTTACACATGGAGGAGGTGGTCAATTTATGATGGAATTGATTCCAGTTTCAAGAGGTTGAGTGTAGAGTAGATTTGTCAAAGAAGGATGATGGTATGATGAAAGAATAAGGATCCAGTCAACTACTAAGAGGGGGGGGGGGTGAATCAATAGATAGAAAAACTGATATAAACTTTCACCAATCTCAAAAGCAACCTCTCAAAGGAAACTATAAACTAAAAAGTTAAATTATTGAACTATAAATGCAATATCACTATCAGAATAAACCGGTTGACTGTTACAACATATTAACAGTAAAACAACTTGAAACTCACAAACATCAAATACTTATATTGACATAAGTAAAACTCATTTCAGATTGTTGCCGGTTATCATAACATATCAAAGTGGATTAAGCAGTTAAGCAATTCAACCATAGTAAACATAACCACATAAGCATTCACCACTTGACACAATATTTTTGACGTGGAAACCCAAATGGGAAAAACCACGGTGAGATGAGACTGACAAGTTAACTATCTGAACTCTTCTGAAGTTCGCCTTGTTAGGAGCCAAACCTGTTAAAGCTTTGCAAAAAGTCTTGTTAAGAACAGATCCTGTTAGGGACCACCTGGTTAAGGGTTTGACTATAATGCCCTATTAGAATCAATACTATGTGAGGAGTAACCTCGGTAGAGGATTTGAAATCCAAGCTAATGGACCACCTAGCTAGAGGATTTGAATAACACTAAGCTTGTTAGAGCTTACCCGGTTAGGGGATTTTAACTGATGTAATTGTTAGAAAACAATAGGAGTTTGTTGATCTGTTTGAATAGCACTACACTTGCTTGTTCAAATCCTTTTCATGCTCTTATCTACCTTTACACAAACTGCAAATACATCATCTGGTTCGGCAACCACACACTCAACTACAACTTTGTCAACTCTAAAACAAAACAACTCACTGACCTTATAAACAAATCAATGGGTTGGTAACACAACAAAAACCTAATTATCATAGAGATTACAAACAAGTCGGTTCAAGTATGACTGTTGGATTACATAACAATCTTTGCGCATCATTCAAGAAAGCCTCGACCGCTCCTTGATCACCGCTTCATCGAACTCAGTAACTCATCACACATTTTGCATTGCATGCAATATACTTGCCCATTCCCAAGATAAAAACCGTTATCTCAACATGCCAAAAACACTTTGAAACTCTCTTCATACAATATGCATACATGTCATAATCATTATCGCTCATCATCAAATCATAAACCATTACAACCAATTCACCAAATTTAAGCGGTTAGGGTTTATCAAATCAATAGGTAGGGTTTACCGGTTCAACTCTTTTATACTTAGCAATACTGGTTCACTCCATAAACTTACCTACTAGTTACAGTTCCCTTCACTAGCTCTTCCTACCAGTTACAAAACATCATTATAACAATATCATTACTGGTTAATTGACATCAATGACAATATAACATTTCATTAATACAATCTTCATGCAAATGCCAACAAAGGATACTTGTTTTGATTAGGTACTAGAAGAAGAGAAAGAATAATAGATTTGAAGTACTAATTTTAGTGATGGAGTTTGCTAAAGATTGTTTACAATTTGAAAGGCTAGTACTACCACTCAAATTCATATTCACAAAGAAAAATCTACCCCAAGTGGCTGATGCAGGAGCATATTGGGTTGTGAGAGCTATCTTGCATCACTTATAATTTATTTTATTTTATTTTTTTAATAATTTATTTCTAATAGCCTAGGTGAATGATTTTGTAATAAAGGGCCAATTATTTTATTAAATAATTTGCTCAGCTTTAAATGTTGCAACCTAATGTAGTTTGAATTCATTTTTGGAGGCAGTTTTCAAGTCAAATTCCTTTTCCTTGGCATAGTATTTTAGGAGCTACAACTTGTGACAACTCATAAATTCACTCCTAAAATATAGTTTATTCAAATGACACCCAATAATGAGTTATTTGTCTGTTTCTATTTTGGGGTCTCATTGAATGGATTTGATGACATAGTGGATTGTTATTCTTGGCATGTGAGGAGGTGGAGTTGACAAGTTATTGTCACTAGCTTTAAACTTTTGATCATCTTTATCAAAAGTCAACTCTTGGTTTAGGCTCTTTACCAATTTTAAAAATTTTGCCAGCTAGGCCTTGGGTTACTAGGTCTCATAATTTTTTTATTCTTGGTGAGCAAGATTCCATACTAACATTATTCAAACCTAATGAGTCATTGACATCACCGAATATCAATTGGCAACAGAAAAAGATCTTGAACTAGACTGAAAACAAAGAACGAAAAAACTTTCATAACATGCATGCACTAGGGCAACTTGAGTAGTCATTTATTTCCCTTGAGGAAGATGTATCGTTGAAAACACCAAGTACCATCCTCATTTTGAATTGGTGCCTAAAGGAGTCATATGGTCTCTTTTTATGTGGAGTTATGGATAAAGACAGTCACATCACTGAAGTTGAAATGAATGCAACCTCTAATGACTTTACTAATATGAAAGAAAGTACAAATGGTATTGCATCTAAAACTTTTTTTCCCCGTGAACTAGAGTCTTTTACTTTTGATATTGATGAAGGGTGTTCGGGGAATTGAAAGCTAGAAAGAATTATTGAGAATATCGAGAGAGGGTTTTTAAATCATATTTCAGATACAAAAGTTTTTGTTTGTGATGATATTCACTCAACATTTGATGAAGATGGGATGAAGATTGGGAATATAATAGAAGTGAGGTAAATTAAACAATCAAGGCCATGTATGTAGTCTAAATTTTTGGCGTTCAAATTTCATGACGAAGAAAAGGAGTCACTAAAAGAGGTAATATATCCCTCTAATGCTATTAAGAATTATTTTTATAAAGAAAATAGCATGCAGATTCAAATGGCTTCATTTCGGTTTCCCATCACTTGTGACTCTAGTTCATTAGATGAAGTAAATAAAATTGAAGAGTCTGATGGTCTAATGATTAAGCTTGATAAAAGTACTAGTGAAATATAGTCTCGATTCTCTTATGTTTCCCATGATGATTTTCATGGTGCAAAAGAAGAAGGAATTATTGAAGCTAAATTTGACCCTATTCTTTTAGACTGTGTTTTTTCAAGCCCTAGGGATACATCCATATGTCTAGAAATTTTCCCGATCAGCTACCCAGGTGGAGGTGATAAAATTGTGATTGATGTCCAACCTATGTAAGATGATTTAAAAACTTATTTCTGACATAGAACGCCCTCTTTCATTTCAAACGTTAGAAGAGATTGAATCAAGAAACAATGGTAAGGATAAGAATCTCTTTTTTAAGGATGAAATATTTAATAGTTATGATTGCTAAAAATACCCTCCCCTCCTCGAACATAGGTTTTCAAGACATGACTTTTGTCAAAAATATCTTGCAGAACATGCATGTGTTGGAAGGGGAGAATATTAAGAATCCTTATGGGGTCAAAGGTCAAAACATGATCAAGAGGGAACTGGGGCAGAAGAATGTCAGGTATTGAGGAAGAATCAAGAAATCAATGATGGCCTACCAAGAAAGATCCAGGAAGGAGGCTTGCTTCATAACCATCTTGTTGATATACCTATAGTATTAAATGAGGATTATCCTTACTCTAGTGAACTCCTTGGAAATTCAAAACGTCAAAGATGTATTGAAAAGTTTGAAGTGTTAATACTTCAATTCATTCAAGAAGAAGTGATCAACAACATGAAAAGGGAGGTTGAATTGATTCCAGGTTCAAATATTTTTTATGAATAATGGTTGTTTGGATATGTTGCCTCAACCTGGGAAACTACATATGTTAGAGACCTCAAGACTAAAGTTTAAGGAGCAAGCTTGCCATTGAGTTCACATATACCTCATGGTTGCCACCTATTATTCCACCATGGGATTTATTTTCCTCAGTCGATCAATGGGTTCACATAATCCATCTGGTAATTATTTTGAGGTAAGGTTCTCCTACCACCTTGACCCAAATTTTTGTTGTGTCTGTCCTTTTTTGTTTGTATTAAGTTTCTCATGTTGGCTCTTTCTTTGCTTTCATTTTGTTTGTTTGTTTTGGTGTAACTCTATTGTCTTTTGGAATAAGGCCTCTGGCCAAGATTTATGTCTTCTTTGCGTCCTTCTTCAATCTTGGTTCCCATTCATAGCCTATTTTTGCCCATAGTTTTAAACTTTTGATCATATTTATCGAAAACTAACTCTCGGTTTAGGCTCTTTAATAATTTTCAAAATTTTGTCAGCTAGGTTGCAAGTTTTTAGATCAAATTATTAAGGTGCTAAAAATTACCAACCCCCGACCTCCCTCTAAGTTGAAACAATGTTGTCGATCATAATAGTGCCAAGGTTATATAGTCGGGGTATTTTCAAACTCTGGCACTAGTTCTAAAGTTCAAAAAATCTCAGATTAGCCAATCATCCTCTAAAGCTCACTTCTTTGCATCGGTTGCCTTGAATTGATTCCTAAATTTTCCAATCACCCGACTGCATTTTAGTGTGTTTTGTCACCCAATTTGGCATCATCTAGGTTGGAAATTCTTCAAATGTCATGCAAAGTATCGAGAGCCTTTACAATTGCCCGACTACATGGAGTTTTTCATTTTTAAGACACAATCTGTTTGAATATCTGGGAAGTACATCTCCTTAATGATAGATTAGGTGGCTAAAGCATGTAAAGTTACTGACATAATTTTTCAAGAGGAATGATATTATTTCTCATTACCAAAATTTAATGAGTTGATGGTCTTGTACATGAATGAATGGTGGAAACTTTTATTACTCATTCTTTCTTTAGGGATTAGGCAGAGAAATGACAAACTAAAATCGCATGTCTATTGGAAGAGTAGGAACTCAAGAATCTTAGTTATTTCCATTTCAGAATTTCTTTAGCCAGTGCTCGATATGGGTTATTCCTTCATCGTAAGACAATATGGTGCTTCCCCATGAAGAACAACTTCCCATAGCCTAGCTTGATTTGAATTGGATTCAAAGAGAGCAGGAAGACATAATTTTTTAGTTGAACAAGGTTGCATGGATGTAAAATACTAGTTAGGCTTAATATAGGAGGATTACTTCTATTCTGAAGCGAGAGGAGAGACGAGCCAAAGTTTACAACATCTTTCGACAAAGAGAAATTATCACAGCTAGAAACCCTACACCTGAGGTGAATTAATCCAATCTATAGTAGATGCTTGCAACCGGGTATGTGCATAAATAAGTTATCAACTCAAGTTGATGTGAGATAAAATGGTTCTCCCAAGAGAAGGTGTTGCCTTTGTTGTTCAGCTTGACCCGATATTGGTTGAAGACCCACAAGAGGATATTCTTTTTGGACTAATGAATCTAGCTTGGAAATGTAAAAGGAACTTTGCAGAAAAGATGAGAGTTGTCTTAGTGTTAGAGGAGGAAGAAGAAAAGGCCAAAATGCATGATGCTCAACTCTAGCTAGCAATAATAGCGAGAAGAAACCATTTTCCTCATGTTAATTAACAGTGTTTCTCTCTAGACCTATGGCTACTTCAGGTGATATAGATTCAAGCTCTTATAGGTTATTTTTATTTTTATTTTGGGCAACTATTCAGTCCTTTTCTTGGAGCGGTCACTTTCAAAGACAATTACCATTTTTTGTCAATATATATCAAATAGGAGGTAGATGGACATAGAGAATAATATTTTCTTTCGCTAGTTTCTGACCCTTTTTTTACTATTCTTGAATAGATATATATGAAAGAAATCTGAATGTTGTTTCATGAATCATAAAATTTGAGTTATAGATGGTGAATTATATGTATGCGGGAAAAGCGGGTCGATAAAATTCAAAATGTGAAAATTGAAGCCTAAGGAGCCCTACTCACACACCCACAGGACTTCTTGGTACAAGCTATGGAGTCATGAAGTATGGCTTAGCTTCCCAAGGTTGGTTCCATGGTTCTCTATCTCACAAGGTCCCTCAAACCAATTTATTTGCTCTCAAATCATTGAACAAAGTGGTTTGGGGATGACAAATGCAAGAACGAGGGATGCTTTGGTTGATTTTAAGATGAAATGCATCCTAAGTTATACATGATCCTATAAATGCAATAAACTAGTTTATAAGATGACAAGATTAGTAACAAGACTATCCTAGCATGCTATATTAGTCTATGATTAAGCTAAATGATAAGGAAAATACTCTAAACATGCATCTTTAGATTAATTCCTATTGAAAAGAGAGGCTAAATGATGAGCATAAAATGATATATTAAAGCTTGGATGGATTAGAGTATAAGTGTGATGCTAAAGACTTGGATGATGAAAATGGAGGATGGAGAGCTCTATTTATAGCAAAAATAGGGATTGAAAGAGGCAATCAAGGGTTGAGTTTGAAAGTTGGGAATCCATGTTTGCAATTTGCACCAATGAAATGGTGACAAATGTTAACATAAGACTGGTTGAGAGAAGGGGTTGGAGACATTAAATGCCTGAGAAGACCTCATGGTTACCTTAGGGGGTAAGGGTTAAGGTTAGGTTAGGGTTATCCAATGGATAAAGGTTTTATCCAAAGGATAAACTCTTGTGCAAAAGATTCAAGATAACCATGGTCAAAGCAATAAATGCTTGATGAGACCCTTGGGTTATATGGAGGTTGAGTTTAGGGAAATTCTTTAATCATGCTAGAGGGTTGAGTTAACCATTAATGGTTTGGGAGACTTTCAAAGTTAAGTGGTTAAGGCCTTTAAGGGTTTTCAAAGACTTTGAGGGTTTGAGAAGTGACTTCCCCTTGCTTAGGGATGTGACAAAGTTTAGGAAATGGGTTAGGTTAAATTAGAAGTGATTAGAAGAGTCTAGAAGGGGTTAGGAATAAGGTTTGGGAAGCAAGTGGGAGATGTAGGATTTTGCAAGTGGATGAAGGGATAGTAGGATTTTAATTGAATAAAATGAATTTAATTCAATTTGGTTGTAATTTGGGGAAACCAAATAAATTAGATTTATTCAATTTAGGAAAACTATTTAATTAAATTTGAATTTAATTAAAAGTGGATAGAAGGGATTTAATGATTTATTCATTAAATGTCAAAAGAGGTCTAGTGAATTTAATTTAAATAAATTGAGTAATTTACTTAATTTAAATAGAGGAATGTGGGTGATTTAATTAAATTGGATTTAATTAAATAGAGAAATGAACATAAAATATTCATTTAGGAATATGGTCATTTTTATACGTCTACATTTTGCCCCTCTTTGAAGTGACGTGTGTGCACATGTTAATTCAAAGAAAATGATGTGTTATCGTGATTTATGATCAAATAAAATTTTTATGTTGTTTTGAGATATGCCATGCCCCAATTTTGATAATTGATGTTGATAATGTCCCCTCGAGAGATGAATCAAAAATTTGGAAAAATTTGATGTGATTTGATAATTGTGTTTGCATTGTAAAATGTTGGCTATGTGGAATGCTTAAATTGATTCATCTCCCGATAATTGATGTGTGTGAGGGTACGAGGAAGACCACGAGCGAATTACATGTTCAATCCCCTAACCCTAATTTTATTTCACCCTATAAAAGGGGAAAAGTGCATTGTTTTGTCTCATTTGTGCTTGTTGACTTTAGAGAAAGAGACTTTTGGAGAGAAGACAAAATGCCTATTCCATATTCTACGCATCGATTCGAGTGTGTTCAGAGGTATCGAAGGCCTGTCGCGTATGGACCACCGGTAAGTCAACCTTTTTGACCCCTTTTTGATTTTTGATTTTGTCATTTTTGGTACTTTTTTGGAATTTTTCACGCGGGTTTCACGTTTTTAGCATCTAGGTCATTGGTCAATGGATACGAAAAATTCTGTAGCGCATAAGGTTGTAGATTTTAGGTTGTGTCCAAAAACGTAGGGTAGTGCATAGGTTTGCTAGGGTAGTGCTTAGGTTTGTTAGGTGTAAGTTGTGTTTAGAGTCGCCATATTATTTCAAAGGTCCCCCCACCTATCTTATTCGAGGTCTCCTCTTTATCATCTAAGTGTCTATCGTCTTTTGGATAAGTCGGTAAAGGTCGCAAGTTTCCACGGTCATTTGCTCCCCTCCCTTTGAATCGCTTTGAATCATTTCGAACCTCGGTTCGAAGTAGTTCAAAGTGATTCGACCAAATTTTTCATACTAACACTCTTTCTTTGGCAGGAAGTATCTTTATCACGGCGGCCCCTTTTGAAATACTTTGAACCATTTTGAAGCTTGGTTCAAACCTATTCAAAGTAGTTTTTGGCAAGTACCGACGTCAGGAATTTATTTTTGGAGTACGTTGCGCCGCCTTTCTCTCAGAACAATCAATGATCCCGTCGGCATGTCAAATCAAAAGATTTTATTTCTTTTTCAAGGAAAAGGGCATCATTGTTATGAGTGTGAGTAGACCTTCGTTTCATGCAAGACTGGATATCGCACGAAATAAATTATCATTAACTCATGCGGAAGGGTAAATCATTAATCGAGGCATTTATGCATCAACGCCTCGAGCATGTCAATCCTGATGTGAACTGATAAACTATCATTATCTGACCTTCCCATGTATAAATTTCCCCTGTGATAAATTTTCATTTAGTTGCCTGGTAAGTTATCCAAAAACAAAGAAAAAGGATAAAGAAGAGGGGGTCCGATTTCGGAGAGAAGGAGCAGTTAGGGAAGCTAGAGGAGATTATTTGCTTTTCAATGGAAAACAGGTGAGAGTTTGGTAACCTTTGTTCTGTTCTGCAAAACTGTTATTTTCAAAGGTTTGTCTAAAAGAGGTCTTGCTTGTTTAAGTTAAGAATGAAGTCAGTTATGCATTTTCTCGGTAATGTTTCTAGCCTTGAATGTAAAAGACCAGTGATTTGTGATATCAATTTAGAAGGGGTAAATGTGGAAAATCTTCAAGCAAGTTTTCTGGCGAATACGGAAGAGGTTAAGGGATGTATGGAAATATTAACGAGCGGGTTAATTGAAGCTGCTACGTTTCCCCCTGCCTTCGTACACCCTGAACTCTTACAACTCTGCATTGACCATTATGATGTAAGAAGTAAGAGCATAGTAAGCAAAAATGGTAATGTCATACTTTCTGTCTCCAGAGAAACCATTTCTTCTGTTTTGAAATTAACAACAAGTACCTTTGCTGCTTTCTCACCCATCCAAGCTGAAGCTGAGTATCGAGAAAACCCTAGTGTGTACCGAAACACTCTTGCCAGGAAATGGACCAAGGTTAACTATGGAGGTGGGTCCAGACTTCCCAAGGTCATTACTAGAAGCCACATGAAACCCCACATACACGACCTGGTGGTATTATTACACAGGGTGAAAGGTTCAGCTGATGTATGTTTGTTCGAAGAATGGATGTATAGGTACATTGAAATTATCCTAAAAGGTGAACAATGGATAGATTGGGCGGAGATTATTGCCACTTCCCTGAGAGGCCAGCTCAAACGCGCCAAAGAATCTAGAGAAGATTTCCGTATGGCCTCATATTTGACTTATTGTATTGCCTGCACCTGTGATCTAGCCCCTCTTCCACATGTGGTATGGAATGAGGAAATGACCATTTTCCAATATTGCCCATTGTTGCAAAAAGACAGAGTCCTGGAGGATTTCCGTAAAGTGCACGATATATTGTTTGAAAACATTTATTTGGCTCTAGAAGGTGTTCAAATGCCACGGCTCTATTCTGAATCACTGAAGCTGGTTCAACATTATGGGAGTTCTTTTATTCAGTTCCCCAGATTCACATATTTGAGAGTCGGAGGGTTTGAGGAAGAACCTGTGAAGTTGCCACGATATGCCCTTGATTGTTTCATTTTAGCTGAATTGTGCAGGCAACTTTCTACTATTATTAAGGATAACCTCCCTCAGGATAAATGGGAGATGGTCTTCCCTATTAAGCTGCACTCTCTGGTGTGTAATAACATGAATGACGCTTCTATCATCGGAAGCATTTTGCTGGGATTCAATCTTGGTTTCTACCGCAGCAGGAGAAACTTCGATAGTAAAGGATATGAAACTCTAACCCTCGGCCTTGAAATCAACTCAACAGTTGCTCCCCAGCTAGAAGATTTATGGGAAGATTGTGAAAATGAAGAAGAAGTCTTGAAAAAGGACCATTCTAGACTCACCCTGCAGCAAATTAATTCTTTCAATTTGAAGTTCAAAACACAAGGGATCGTCGAGGATGGTTCATGTCTAGTTGAACCCGAATGGGAAGAATCAAATGAAACAAAATTCTTGACAGTTGATTGGAGCAAGGAGGAAGATGATGATATTAATTGGAGAGCCAGGTCCATATTAACTTATACGGATGATTGGCTGCAGAGGAAAAAGGCTGGAAACATCACTGAGTCCTCTACTAAGGTGATTTCTCTCTCGGAACCGCTTCAATCTGACATTCCACTTTCTCATGTTGCAGGTGATTCATTGGCCTCAGATAAGAAAATAAAGTTCCCTTCCCAAGTCGCGGCTCCTAGAACGAGATCCCATTCCAGGAACAAAGCTTTGAAGCAGCCTAGTTCCCAGAAGCAGAAAATGACATCACCAGAGCGAGATTCAAGTGACAAGTCTCCTTTTCGAGATGAAGCTGACGATGAAGTTCAGTTCATTGAAACACCAAAGGCAGATCAACCCAAGTTTTTGACTCCGACTAAAGACACTCAGATGGTATCAACCACCCCCACTGTTCCTTTATGGTTGTCAAATTCAATCAATAAGAAACGGAGTTTACAACCAGTGGCCTCACCAATAAAGGACATTGTCACTAGGTACGCGGCTAGAGGGTCTAAAGCAAAGAAAATGAAAATGGATGCTTGTCTCACTAAGGATCCGGTGACGGGGAAAATCACAACGGAAGTGGCTACTTATAAGTAGAAAAGGGAGTCAGGGGAAATTGATGAGGAAGGATTCAAAGTCACTTCTATTGAACTAGGTACCCTTAACAGGAATACTGGCAATAATTTCTTTAAGTTTTCTGCTGACCACATGCTCACTCAATCAGAAAAAGATTCTAAGGAGAAGAAAGAATTGAAAACAATGGTGGTGACGATGGCCACATATATCAATTCGCTGACTAATTTAGGGCCTAACTCAATAATTCAGCTGCCTCAGCCATTCGACCCAAATTCTGCCGAAAGCCAGAAATTGATGAAACAAATGCAGAGGGGAAAATTGCTGTCTGACACTGTGGTTAGTTGGGTAAATAACATATTAGAGCAAGGAAGCAAGTTTATTTCAGAGATTACTAGTATCTATTCCGAGGGTGAAGCATTGCTCGAGGAGATTCAAACTTTAATACCAGTATGGGAGACAGAATTGTCACGGTGTCAAACCATAGTTTCCCGGGTAATTGAGGTTGAAAAGTTTGGAGTTCTCAAATTCTTAGGTGAAAACTCCATGAAGGCCGTGGACCCGTGCACCTTATTTATCCTAAAAAGTAATATGAACTGGAAGGAGTCCATCTACCAAGAAGCCATCAAAGAAGTTGAGGACATCAAGAATCAAATCACAGACATACATAAGGAACTGGTTAAGGACATGAAGACTGTCAACCCCACAGGCATCCTACAATTGGATGAAGGCAACATGGACATTGAAGTGTTAACTAAAAATTTCACCGAAGCAGTCGAGCGGATTAGGGACAAAGAAACGCCCAAGGTCGATGATTTCACTTCATTGGCAGGTATAGAATCCATGCTGCGCCTCAATGAGAAACTGATGCCATGTCAGAGCCTAAAGATGAAGGAATACAGGTGGCAGAAGGATGCATGTAGAGCCCGGCTGATGAGTTTAAAGAACCCGCACTCACAGGCCACGCAAGAATTCATGTCTTCTTTCTAGAGCTGGAAGCTGGTACGTCAGACTGTCGGAAATGAAGAAGAAGCTGGCGAATATAGCGGAAATTGAATTGTCACCTGCTGGCGTTCTATCTTTTTGTTAACTGCTTTTTAGTTTTATAACGGTTTCTTGTATTAATCCGATAGGGCTGAGTTTTACGGGAGGCCCTATCGAGATTTCAAAAGTAACTATAAATGCTGGGGCATTAAACTGTTTTAGGGGATTTTTTTTAGCATATAGAACAGTGAGGAAGGATAGTGTATGCATGTTTTAGCTTTCAAAGACTTTGTGCATTGAAGTTGGATATACATATATGAAAGATTTCGAGTTATACTTTGAAACTTTGCGTTCTGAGTGTTGAATTGTTATCACTTTGTGGAGATAATTCAACGATTTGAAATCTCCTTATTGTTGTTGGTTAGTTGTAAGTTCATCTTTTTCTTGTTTAGATATATGTGGAAAATCTAGCAGAAAATCCATTCTTTGAAATAGATTTTGTTGATTGTATGTGTGTGAATTTTTCTATCTGCGATCTGTATTTTGTAATTACCTCATTACCTAGGAGTAGTTGAGAGAACCTTATGCACTTTCAGGAAAAAGTGTGATTATTAAAAAAACAAAAACTGAATTCATTGTAAATCAGATAAGGGAGCTGTACCTTTAGAAAAATTCAGAGAGGAAGTTAAAGTGAAACTAATACTTTCTCAACTGTAGTGAAAGATTCTGTTCTCTTCATAACATTGGGCATAGAGTAAGTTAAGAGAAATTAAGTAAGAGGACAATCTGTTCACTAACAGATTTTTGGCGACTCTGTTGGGGATCGAAAAAAATTGAGTCCTTTGAAGGAAACTTAATCTTTAATGTAATGTATAACCATGGTCCTTCAACATAACGAGATCTTTCCTGTATTACAACCCAATCTTCGATTTGAAGATACTCAAGAAGATATAATTTCAGACCTAGCGGCAACTGCTTGGCGAGAACGTAGAAGTGGTCAACACTATCAACAAATATTAGTGGTCCTGGAAATAGAGGAAGAAAGAGCCGAGTTCTTGAGAGGAGTGCCGGAAGTTCAGGAGGCGACTGTTGTGAATAGACTAGCCCAGGCAGCTGCCAGACCTTGAACACATCAGTAGTTTAGAAACTGGCTACTCGTAGATACACAAGAGGGGAAAGAAAAAAGGGAATTCTTGATGAAAACTTTGAGTTGTTAGAAAACCTAAAACTTTTGCCAGATTTTAGCAACCCTAAAAAGAAGCACATCAAATCCCAAAGCAGGCCAAACTCACCACCAAAGCCTTCCCCCTTCTCACCTCTGGTTCAATCCTTGCTTCCATTGAGTGCCCTTGTTCCAGCCTGTATATCAGTTTCACCCTTGCAAGTTGTACCACCCAACATGGCTGTTAATCAACCTTGGGGACATAACATAGGTCCACTGAATTTAGGCGTGAATCCTGCACCACTTTCTAAAGGAGCTACTGAGGTTTTACCCAAGTTTAGTGGAGATGGCAAAGTCTCAACAGATGACCACTTAAGTGCTTTTCATTCTGCCTGTGCTGTTATAAGCGTCCCTACACAGGAAGTTGCTGTGAGGTTGTTTGTACGAACCTTGACTGATGCTGCTGCTGATTGGTTCAATCATTTGCCCCATCTTTCTATTACTCAGTCAAATGAAGAAAGATATGCATGAACCTATGAGAGAGTTTGTGGCCAAGTTCAATAGACTGGTTCAAAGAATTCCCACAACGTCAAGACCTAGTGAAGAAAATCAGAAATCATTTTTTATTAATGCCGTTCCAGCAGATATAAGTTTTCATCTTATTAAAGATGCTTGTGCTGATTTAGGTGCTGCTCAGAGGTTGGCCATTCAACTGGAGGATGCATTCATTAATGCCGGTAAATGGAAAAGAGAGGTACATACTCCCGGGACTGTTTCATCTGCTACCCCCACAGACCCAGTCTTACAAAAACTGATGAATGACATAGCAATGATGAAGAGGTAGTAGAATAAAACACATAATCAGTATCCTCCCCCTTATCAAGACATTCAAAGATGGCAGCAGTCTCAAAATTTTGGGAGAACTCCCCTATTAACTGCTCCTTAGCCGAGACTACAAATCGAAGAAGCCCCTAAAGAAACAATGTGTTCTTTTCACATGACTTCAGATCATGATGAACGAGAATGTCCTGACTAGCTAAATTGTGTTCAGCTAGCAAAGAACGCTTTTATGGCAGAAGCGAAAATTGAAAAAAAGGATATAAAAAAAGATGAGTCCAGTAGTTACTTCCTAGAATATGAATCTGATTCAAAGAGAGGAGGTGATGTTTTTACAACATTTCAAGAACCTGCCTACACAGTCATGACTAGAGGCCAAAGGAATCAAAAATTCTATCCTGGAAACACTCCAAACGTATCAAATTCTAAAGGTAAGGAGCATGTTCAGGCTGATACCATGGAACCTAAGATTTTGTTCAGGGCTGAAACGAAAGCTAGTGCCTCAGCTTTTGATATTGTAGAATTCTGTAAAACTTCTTCCATATCCATTTCACCAGCTGAATATTTAAAGCTTAATCCTAAGGAGTTAGATAAGTTGGTTCAATACGTGAAGGGAAGTTCAGTCACTAGCGCACATGTTACGGATAATGTTTTTGAGGATGTAGGAACTGCTGATAAACTCACTTTCGTATCCGAGAGATGCTCAAAGAATATTGAAGCCACTGCTAATTCAGTTCAGAAAGAAACGGAGGAGAAAAAGCCCAATCCATTTTATATATCTTTGTTGTTAAACAGTCAAAGGCTTAGTAATTGTATTATCGATTCCGGAGCATCAGACAATATTATGCCACAGCCAGTTGCAAAAGCCCTTGGTTTGGAGCTCACAAAAACTTTTGGGTGTTGCTATGCTATGGATGGGAAGCAGGTACCCCTGGTTGGCCAAGTAAAAGATGTACAAGCGGTCCTTTACGCTTGTCCTGAAAAGAGAGTGAAGCTTACTATTCTGGTGGCTGATATTCCAGCTAGCTATGGGATGCTACTTAGCAGAACTTTTTGCAAGGATATAGGTGGAGAAATTAAAATGGACTGGTCCGAAGCATATATTCCCATGGGAAAGAAGAAAATAAAGTTAGAACCTGAGCTGAAAAACAAATATACTGTGGTACCTTCTGACAATCCCAAAGCACAGATATTATATGAGGAGTGTCAATTCGGGAATTATATCATCTTACCCGAGAAGTCATGTGAAGAGAACATGGTAAGTGCTGAAAAAACCTTGTGGACTTTAGAATTTGATGGAAGCTGCTCGAACTCAGGCTCAGGTGCTGGTGTAGTACTCATATCACCTTCTGGAGAAATTTTCCCTTTCTCTTTCAAGCTGGATTTCCATAATACAAATAATACAGCAGAATATGAAGCGTTACTTCTAGGTTTACAAGAAGCAAGGGAAAAGGGAATACGACAGCTAAAAGCAAAGGGGGATGCTGAACTCATTGTTAAGTAGGTAAGAAAACAATTCTCTGTAAAAAATGATCGACTGAGGCATTATAGAAATCTGGTTTGGGATGAAATTGAGTCATTTGAAGCCTTTTCTATTGAATTCATCCCTCGCGCTCAAAATACCAAAGCTGATTCTTTAGCTGTCTCTGCATCTTTATTATTGCCTCATCCTGAATTCAAAAACAATGCTTACAGGATTGAGGTGTTATATAGACCGAGAGTCCCAGATAATATTAATCATTGGCAGGTCTTTAATGATGATGAACAATTAAAAGAATTCATGGCTTGCGCGGGAGATTTCGCTGAAATCCTTTTTGAAGGATCTGAACATGGGGGAAAGCCAATCGGTGAAGAATCAACGGAAATAGGGGAAGTGATTCAACTTCAAGGAAATAGGATTCCCAAAGGCCTGGTTTCTTTGGAACATCTTTTTGGTAGAAAAGATGACAGTATTTTAAGGAAAGATGTTGGTTCTAATGAAAATAAAGGGGAACATGAGAAGATCAACATTGGAAGCGAAGAGGATCCTAAGCTGATCTCTATAGGCAAAACTTGTTCTGCAAGAGAAAAGAAGAACTTATCCGAGCTTTTAATCCAATATCGAGATGTTTTTGCATGGGGTTATGGCGACTTAAAAAATTTCAGAAATGGTGAATTCGTGCATCACATACCATTGAAACCAGGGGCTACCACCTTCAGACAAAAGCTTAGAAATTATAACCCTAAAGTCTCAGAAGCCATTTTTAGAGAGGTGGAAAAGATGTTGAAGGCTCGTATAATTTACCCAATACATCATTCAACATGGATGGCAAATATCGTTCCGGTGAGGAAAAAGAACGACGAAATAAGGATTTGTGTAGACTTTAGGAATCTGAATCAAGCAAGCCTTAAAGATAACTATGCACTTCCTACTATGGATCATGTCTTGCAGTCAGTAGCTGGATCTGAAGTAATGTCGATGCTGGATGGTTACTCAGGATATAATCAGATTAGTGTCACCCCAGAAGACCAGCATAAAACAGCCTTCATCACTCCTTGGGGTACTTTTGCTTACAACCGGATGCCTTTCGGTCTGATTAATGCTGGAGCTATTTTCCAGCGAGCGATGAATTCCTCTTTCAAAGACCTGCGGGATAAGATAATTGTTATATATCTTGATGATTTAACTGTCTATTCTAAAAGAAGGAAACATCATTTGAAGGACTTAGAGAAAGTGCTGGAAAGATGTAGACAACATGGTATATCTTTGAATCTGAAGAAGTCTATTTTCTTCGTTGAAGAAGGTAAATTGCTCGGGCATATTGTCTCTAAAGAAGGTGTAAAAATTGATCCAGAGAGGGTAAAAGCAATACAGAAGCTAGTTCTGCCTACAAATAGAAGTGATTTGAAATCTTTCTTTGGTCAGATCAATTTCCTGAGAAGTTTTGTACCTGAATTTTCTGAAAAAGTGAGATACATGCTAGACATGATGAGCGAGAAACGTCCTTTCAGATGGCAAGAGGAGGGTAAGAAAGCTTTTGAAGACATCAAAACAGCTATTGCAAGTGCTCCAATGCTGGTAAGCCCTAATTTTGAGAGAGACTTCATTATTTATTGTTACGCTTCTGAGCATTCTCTATCTAGTATTTTAACCCAACCCAATGATGAAGGAAAAGAAGCTCCAATCGCCTTCATGAGTGTTCCATTAAAGGAGCATGAATTAAATTATAGTCCAACAGAAAAACATGCCTTTGCTGTAGTGAGGGCATTGAAACAATTCAGGTATTACATACTACACTCTCACTCTGTTGTATATGTGCCCGAGACCGCAGTCAAAAGTATCTTGACTCAGCAAGAAGTAGGAATGAATAAACGAGCGACTTGGGTAGCTAAAGTGCAAGAATATGATTTAACAATCAAACCTACTTCTCTGGTAAGGGGGCGTGGTTTGTGCAAAATGATAGCTGAGAATAGAGATGTATCTCCTGGTAAATCCGATGAAGCTCATACGGTTTTGCTGGTCAGTCTAATAGATCCTTGGTTCTCTGACATTGCATATTTTCTTTCATACGGTGAATGCCCATCAAATATGAATTATAAAGAAAGACGGAATCTCAGGCTGAAAGCCGCCAAATATGTAATTTCAGATGGTGTTCTATATAAGAGGGGAATTGATGGAACATTCTTAAGGTGCGTGGACACAGAGCAACAAGGAAAATTGTTAAAGGCGTACCATTCTGAGGCTTGCGGAGGGCACTTTTCATCCACTGTTACTGCCTTTAAAATTCTCAGGAGTTGTTTTTACTGGCCAGGTATGTTCAAAGATGCTTATAAGTTTGTGAAAAACTGTGAAAAATGTCAACTTTTTACTGGACGTCCTCAATTAGCAGCATTACCTCTCAGACCTGTAGTAATTGATGAACCTTTTCAACAATGGGGCATTGACTTTATTGGGCCTATAAATCCTCCATCAAGCGCTAGACATATCTACATTCTAACAGCAACAGATTATTTCACTAAATGGGTGGAGGCGATCCCAACGAAGAAATCTAACTCTCAAGTGGTATGTGAATTTCTGATGGAGCAAATTTTCGTTAGATTCGGTGTACCTCAGAAAGTGGTTTCAGATAATCCCACTTATTTTTCATCAGAGGAAATATCACTTTTCTGTTATGAGCATGGGGTATCATTAGCACATTCATCAGATTATTTCCCACAGGGAAATGGACAGGCAGAGTCTAGCAATAAGAATCTAGTGGCCATCATGAAAAAATTGGTATCTGATAATTCCCGAGATTGGCACAAAAGGCTCTATGAAGCATTGTGGGCAGATCGGATCACACCAAAAAGAGCTATTGGGATGGCTCCGTTTGAATTAGTGTATGGGATTGGAGCTCAGGTATCTTTACCCCTGGAGTTATCGGCAGCTAAATTGCAATCAGTCATCGAGGATCAATTCTTTAAAAATTCATTGGAGAAGAGAGTCATGTACCTGCACAAGCTGGAAAATGAGAGGGACAGATTAGTCGATCACATCGCGGAACACCAGATGAATGTAAAGCGCATTTTTGACAGGAAAGCTCGACCAAGAAATTTCCTTAAGAATGATGAAGTGCTCCTGTGGTATAAGAGGAAAGAACTGAAAGGAACACACAGAAAATTTGAATCTCTTTGGAAAGGTCCGTTCTTCATTTCAGAAGTGGTTGGTCCTAACACTTTCCGTTTGAAGTACCCAGATGGAACAATTCTGCCTTTTACATACAACGGGCAGGATTTGAAGCTGGTCAAATTCTAAGTTTTGATGTCCCCTGCTGTGTACATAGTATTTTGTTGTGCCTAGTTTTCTCATTCTTGTTGTTTTCTTTCTTGTCTGCTGTTTTGTGTTCCATCTCTTGTTTCTGAGTTCTCTGTGTATTCTGCATACACAGCCCCCAGTCAGAGCCCCTGTAAGTTGTGTTTAGAGTCGCCATATTATTTCAAAGGTCCCCCCACCTATCTTATTCGAGGTCTCCTCTTTATCATCTAAGTGTCTATCGTCTTTTGGATAAGTCGGTAAAGGTCGCAAGTTTCCACGGTCATTTGCTCCCCTCCCTTTGAATCGCTTTGAATCATTTCGAACCTCGGTTCGAAGTAGTTCAAAGTGATTCGACCAAATTTTTCATACTAACACTCTTTCTTTGGCAGGAAGTATCTTTATCACGGCGGCCCCTTTTGAAATACTTTGAACCGTTTTGAAGCTTGGTTCAAACCTATTCAAAGTAGTTTTTGGCAAGTACCGACGTCAGGAATTTATTTTTGGAGTACGTTGCGCCGCCTTTCTCTCAGAACAATCAATGATCCCGTCGGCATGTCAAATCAAAAGATTTTATTTCTTTTTCAAGGAAAAGGGCATCATTGTTATGAGTGTGAGTAGACCTTCATTTCATGCAAGACTGGATATCGCACGAAATAAATTATCATTAACTCATGCGGAAGGGTAAATCATTAATCGAGGCATTTATGCATCAACGCCTCGAGCATGTCAATCCTGATGTGAACTGATAAACTATCATTATCTGACCTTCCCATGTATAAATTTCCCCTGTGATAAATTTTCATTTAGTTGCCTGGTAAGTTATCCAAAAACAAAGAAAAAGGATAAAGAAGAGGGGGTCCGATTTCGGAGAGAAGGAGCAGTTAGGGAAGCTAGAGGAGATTATTTGCTTTTCAATGGAAAACAGGTGAGAGTTTGGTAACCTTTGTTCTGTTCTGCAAAACTGTTATTTTCAAAGGTTTGTCTAAAAGAGGTCTTGCTTGTTTAAGTTAAGAATGAAGTTGGTTATGCATTTTCTCGGTAATGTTTCTAGCCTTGAATGTAAAAGACCAGTGATTTGTGATATCAATTTAGAAGGGGTAAATGTGGAAAATCTTCAAGCAAGTTTTCTGGCGAATACGGAAGAGGTTAAGGGATGTATGGAAATATTAACGAGCGGGTTAATTGAAGCTGCTACGTTTCCCCCTGCCTTCGTACACTCTGAACTCTTACAACTCTGCATTGACCATTATGATGTAAGAAGTAAGAGCATAGTAAGCAAAAATGGTAATGCCATACTTTCTGTCTCCAGAGAAACCATTTCTTCTGTTTTGAAATTAACAACAAGTACCTTTGCCGCTTTCTCACCCATCCAAGCTGAAGCTGAGTATCGGGAAAACCCTAGTGTGTACCGAAACACTCTTGCCAGGAAATGGACCAAGGTTAACTATGGAGGTGGGTCCAGACTTCCCAAGGTCATTACTAGAAGCCACATGAAACCCCACATACACGACCTGGTGGTATTATTACACAGGGTGAAAGGTTCAGCTGATGTATGTTTGTTCGAAGAATGGATGTATAGGTACATTGAAATTATCCTAAAAGGTGAACAATGGATAGATTGGGCGGAGATTATTGCCACTTCCCTGAGAGGCCAGCTCAAACGCGCCAAAGAATCTAGAGAAGATTTCCGTATGGCCTCATATTTGACTTATTGTATTGCCTGCACCTGTGATCTAGCCGCTCTTCCACATGAGGTATGGAATGAGGAAATGACCATTTTCCAATATTGCCCGTTGTTGCAAAAAGACAGAGTCCTGGAGGATTTCCGTAAAGTGCACGATATATTGTTTGAAAACATTTATTTGGCTCTAGAAGGTGTTCAAATGCCACGGCTCTATTCTGAATCACTGAAGCTGGTTCAACATTATGGGAGTTCTTTTATTCAGTTCCCCAGATTCACATATTTGAGAGTCGGAGGGTTTGAGGAAGAACCTATGAAGTTGCCACGATATGCCCTTGATTGTTTCATTTTAGCTGAATTATGCAGGCAACTTTGTGCTGTTATTAAGGATAACCTCCCTCAGGATAAATGGGAAATGGTCTTCCCTATTAAGCTGCACTCTCTGGTGTGTAATAACATGAATGACGCTTCTATCATCGAAAGCAATTTGCTGGGATTCAATCTTGGTTTCTACCGCAGCAGGAGAAACTTCGATAGTAAAGGATATGCAACTCTAACCCTCGGCCTTGAAATCAACTCAACAGTTGCTCCCCAGCTAGAAGATTTATGGGAAGATTGTGAAAATGAAGAAGAAGTCTTGAAAAAGGACCATTCTAGACTCACCCTGCAGCAAATTAATTCTTTCAATTTGAAGTTCAAAACACAAGGGATCGTCGAGGATGGTTCATGTCTAGTTGAACCCGAATGGGAAGAATCAAATGAAACAAAATTCTTGACAGTTGATTGGAGCAAGGAGGAAGATGATGATATTAATTGGAGAGCCAGGTCCATATTAACTTATACAGATGATTGGCTGCAGAGGAAAAAGGCTGGAAACATCACTGAGTCCTCTACTAAGGTGATTTCTCTCTCGGAACCGCTTCAATCTGACATTCCACTTTCTCATGTTGCAGGTGATTCATTGGCCTCAGATAAGAAAATAAAGTTCCCTTCCCAAGTCACGACTCCTAGAACAAGATCCCATTCCAGGAACAAAGCTTTGAAGCAGCCTACTTCCCAGAAGCAGAAAATGACATCACCAGAGCGGGATTCAAGTGACAAGTCTCCTTTTCGAGATGAAGCTGACGATGAAGTTCAATTCATTGAAACACCAAAGGCAGATCAACCCAAGTTTTTGACTCCGACTAAAGACACTCAGATGGTATCAACCACCCCCACTGTTCCTTTATGGTTGTCAAATTCAATCAATAAGAAACGGAGTTTACAACCAGTGGCCTCGCCAGTAAAGGACATTGTCACTAGGTACGCGGCTAGAGGGTCTAAGGCAAAGAAAATGAAAACGGATGCTTGTCTCACTAAGGATCCGGTGACGGGGAAAATCACAGCGGAAGTGGCTACTTATAAGCAGAAAAGGGAGTCAGGGGAAATTGATGAGGAAGGATTCAAAGTCACTTCTATTGAACTAGGTACCCTTAACAGGAATACTGGCAATAATTTCTTTAAGTTTTCTGCTGACCACATGCTCACTCAATCAGAAAAAGATTCTAAGGAGAAGAAAGAATTGAAAACAATGGTGGTGACGATGGCCACATATATCAATTCGCTGACTAATTTAGGGCCTAACTCAATAATTCAGCTGCCTCAGCCATTCGACCCAAATTCTGCCGAAAGCCAGAAATTGATGAAACAAACGCAGAGGGGAAAATTGCTGTCTGACGCTGTGGTTAGTTGGGTAAATAACATATTAGAGCAAGGAAGCAAGTTTATTTCAGAGATTACTAGTATCTATTCCGAGGGTGAAGCATTGCTCGAGGAGATTCAAACTTTAATACCAGTATGGGAGACAGAATTGTCACGGTGTCAAACCATAGTTTCCCGGGTAATTGAGGTTGAAAAGTTTGGAGTTCTCAAATTCTTAGGTGAAAACTCCATGAAGGCCATGGACCCGTGCACCTTATTTATCCTAAAAAGTAATATGAACTGGAAGGAGTCCATCTACCAAGAAGCCATCAAAGAAGTTGAGGACATCAAGAATCAAATCACAGACATACATAAGGAACTGGTTAAGGACATGAAGACTGTCAACCCCACAGGCATCCTACAATTGGATGAAGGCAACATGGACATTGAAGTGTTAACTAAAAATTTCACCGAAGCAGTCGAGCGGATTAGGGACAAAGAAACGCCCAAGGTCGATGATTTCACTTCATTGGCAGGTATAGAATCCATGCTTCGCCTCAATGAGAAACTGATGCCATGTCAGAGCCTAAAGATGAAGGAATACAGGTGGCAGAAGGATGCATGTAGAGCCCGGCTGATGAGTTTAAAGAACCCGCACTCACAGGCCATGGAAGAATTCATGTCTTCTTTCCAGAGCTGGAAGCTGGTACGTCAGACCGTCGGAAATGAAGAAGAAGCTGGCGAATATAGCGGAAATTGAATCGTCACCTGCTGGCGTTCTATCTTTTTGTTAACTGCTTTTTAGTTTTATAACGGTTTCTTGTATTAATCCGATAGGGCTGAGTTTTACGGGAGGCCCTATCGAGATTTCAAAAGTAACTATAAATGCTGGGGCATTAAACTGTTTTAGGGGATTTTTTTTAGCATATAGAACAGTGAGGAAGGATAGTGTATGCATGTTTTAGCTTTCAAAGACTTTGTGCATTGAAGTTGGATATACATATATGAAAGATTTCGAGTTATACTTTGAAACTTTGCGTTCTGAGTGTTGAATTGTTATCACTTTGTGGAGATAATTCAGCGATTTGAAATCTCCTTATTGTTGTTGGTTAGTTGTAAGTTCATCTTTTTCTTGTTTAGATATATGTGGAAAATCTAGCAGAAAATCCATTCTTTGAAATAGATTTTGTTGATTATATGTGTGTGAATTTTTCTATCTGCGATCTGTATTTTGTAATTACCTCATTACCTAGGAGTAGTTGAGAGAACCTTATGCACTTTCAGGAAAAAGTTTGATTATTAAAAAAACAAAAACTGAATTCATTGTAAATCAGATAAGGGAGCTGTACCTTTAGAAAAATTCAGAGAGGAAGTTAAAGTGAAACTAATACTTTCTCAACTGTAGTGAAAGATTCTGTTCTCTTCATAACATTGGGCATAGAGTAAGTTAAGAGAAATTAAGTAAGAGGACAATTTGTTCACTAACATTAGGTTAGTGCATAAATGCACATTAGTGCATTAGGGACACAGGGTAGCGCAAAAAGTGAAATAAGTAGCGCATCAAGTAAACCTAGTGCATTGGGTAGACAGGGAGTCACATGGGTAGGGATAAGTAGCGCGTAGGTTAGACCTAGCACATAGGGTTAGATAGGTAACACAACTGCAGGATAGGCTAGCGCATAAGATAGGTTTAGTGCTTAGGGTAGCTTAGATGGCACATTTGAAGAAATAGGTAGTGCATAGAGTTAATCTAGCACGTGGGGTAGATAGGATAGCGCATGCGGTCGGTTTTGTGAGAAAAGATGATTGTGTGAGTGAGGAAAATTGATAGGATAAGGTCAGTTTTGCTGGGATAGGTGTAAAATGTTTCGTTTCTGTGTTTGTTGTCATGGTTTTGATAGTTTGTCCAATATAAGTGCCGATATAACTTGGTTTGATTTGTGATTTTTCAAGTTATTCATAGATATCGATGTGGATTTGATATAAACTTGATTTGATTTGCATTGTTTCAAGTTGATATATGTGGAGCTTGATTTGTGTTACCAGCTGATATGATTATGGAACTTGAGTTGTTTTACAAAATTGATATGGGTTGGAAACTTGAGTTGTGTTACAAGTTGATGTGATGTGGGGACTTGAGTTGTGTTACAAGTTTGATATGGTTTTTGAAAACTTGAGTTGTGTTACAAGTTGATATGGATAGATATGATGTGATTTTGATTTTGATATCTATGTTTTGATGAGGAAACTGATATTGGACTTGTTTTGCTATTTGACAGGAGCGATTCAGAGTGGTTTAGTCACGTGAGCAGTTCCTGAGACCATGGGCATTGATACCATGGTTGGCACAGGTTGATCTAGACATTATTGAGAGATGCAACATGTCTTCCCTATTGGATAGGCCTCGGTTTACTGTGAATCAGGGTTTACTTACAATGCTTGCAGAGAGATGGCACAGTGATACAAACACCTTCCATTTTGCCACAGGGGAGATGACAATGACCCCAGAGGATTGTTACCGAATCTTGCGCATACCTGTAGTAGGGGCACTACTACCTTATGAGCAGTTAGAGGAGGGCGGGATAGAGGCACTTCGTTGGATTTTTCATGATGATACAGTGTGCGGATACGAGATTCCATGGCAGGAGTTTTTGGATTTGGACTATGCGCCTCTTCCATCAGTAGTGGCAGGGTTTGTAGGTGGTTTCCTATGTCCCGACCGCAGGTCGAAGGGACTATCTGTGGGATGGGGACTGGTGCTAGAGGAGATGGTTACACAGGGCCGTAGGTTCGCATGCGGATCGACTATGCTAGCCCATTTGTACAGGGACTTGCATGAGGTAGTATACCTGGGTTACGACAGTTTGTCAGCTGGCATTACACTTCTACAGGTATGGTGTTGGGAGCACATTCCTGCAGCCAGGCCACTGGTAGATAGAGATTGGTCTATTGGACGTGCTTATGCATATGGATACAGGGGGTTAGTTGTCCAGTGGAAGCTAGGCAAGCTGGAGCATTGGAGGAGGGTATTGGATGATATTGATATGGTCGTATGGCGACCGTACATAGGTTGTGAGGTTTGGGCTGAGGATGGGTTGGAGATGCCATATGTCTTCATGACCCAATTTTTGATAGGGAGGACCCCTTTTGTGATTGAGAGATTTTTGGTTACGAGAGTTTTGCGGCAGTTTGGTCGGCAACAGGGGATACCACAAGGGATCTATTTGTATGCGCGCCGGAGGTAGGACATACCAGATTGGGGTCCGACTATTAATAGTACGACAGTCATAGAGGAGTTTGTGCAGCTAACAGGCCAGATATGGGACTATGCCTCAGAGATTTTGGATGTTGGGATGATGGATGAGTTTGCCAGATTGTTTGCAGCTCATGTCGTGGCAAGGATATTAGATCCAGCGGAGATGCGGCCCGCTTTTGATGATGATGAGGATGAGGGAGGGGGAGATGGGGATGAGGGAGGAGGTGGAGGAGGTTGGGGTAGGAGAGGAGACAGAGGTAGAGATAGGGGTGATAGAGGAGTGGAGAGAGCCATTTGACGAGCTGTGATGTATAGAGGTAGAGGATGTTTGGCTATTGGAGCAGGGGGTGAGGGGATGGTAGGAGAGGTGATAGAAGCAGTGGGAGGGACTGATGAGGTGAGATGGCCAGCCCAGAGGAGGAGGACTGATGTGCTACCTCCACTAGCACCGATGACAGGTAGAGGGATAGGGGGTACCCCTACAGGTCCAGATTCTGACTCATGTGGAGGATGCCCAGATTAGGACCCTACAGGTGATAGTGCAGTAGCTACAGGCATAGCTATTAGTGTATCAGCGTCAGATTACATAGCTGACCACCGAGCGTGACACTGAGATAGAGTGGTGGGTTCGAGCAGAGGAGCTCGCAGCGACTGTGTAGAGAGCAGCAACAGGTGGTCCGATGAGGGACACCTTGAGAGAGCTGGCTTTGAGAGCCTAGGAGGCGGAGTACTACCATCGACATTATGAGGCTGTGGTGCCCAGGGAGCGTCGAGTGCAAAGTTTTACGTAGTCGAGATCGAGTTGATCTTGAGAGACTGGATCACGATCAGAGAGTAGAGGCATGACAGGGCCACCGAGACATGATCCACCTGGAGATCCAGGGGTTGGGACTTCTGCAGCGAGACCGTCTCCCTCAGGAGATAGTCATACTTGAGAGACAATGTCTCTGTTTGTATTTTTGATCATTGTTTTTGGTTGTATGGGGCACAAACATGACATATATTGTACATTTTGATCATTTTTGATATATATATATATATATATATATATATATATATATGACACCATTTTCTTTGATCATGTGATGTGTTATGGATGCATTTTCTATATGCTTGTGTTTATTTTATGATAATGCAATGCTTAGATAGATGTTACGATGAAATGCAATGATGTAAATGTATGATGTTCATGAGATGGATCTTAAAAATGAGATGTACGATTTGATATGCTGTGAGATGTATCTTGAAAATGAGATGTATGATTTGAGATGTAACTAATTGTAAAATGATATGCAACTAATTGTAAAATGATATGCAACTAATTATAAAATGATATGCAACTAATTGTTTTTGGAGCACCCTCATTCTGCATTTGTCATCTGACATAACCACATGTTATTTGCTTTGGATATATGTATCATCATTGAGCATGGATTAATTTTTGGATATGTTGAAAATTTATACAAGCATAATGGTATAATTGAACCATGATGACTTGAGAAAAATTTACATGATGTTTGATTTTGCAAGATAGCACAAGCGTCAAGGTATAATTGAACCAGAACGACCAGAGTGCGGATTGCGTATAAACAGACAAGATTAAACCATTTGTATGCGTAAAGTGGATTCATGTCTTCAGTGATATTCGTTGAATCACATCTTGAGATAAGTATCTACACAGTACAAATGATCGCCTCACATACAGAAGACTAAGAAAATATTGGAGTTTCTCGATGTTCTCTAGCTTGGAAGCATTGTTGAGAAAATTTAGAGAATCCAATTTTCAAAAAGTTAAATGAAAAAATAGTCGAGACTTTATGCAAAATACAACATTTGATACTTTAGAAAAATCATCCATCTTATTTCTCTTGTGAATCTATTATCGATCGATGTTTTGATTTGGGTTTCGTGTAAGTTTTTGCTTTGTTGGACATGATGCTCTGAGTTTGGCAAATAGTCTTGACGGTTTGAAAATGCTTGTAAGTTTTGATGTTTATTGTCTCTAGCTAAGTGTACCTCTCGATGTGGGTATGTACAGTGATTACCAAGCCATGGTAAAGTGTGGTGAAAGGATAGATGGATAAATCAGGATAGTGACTATGCTAAGTATGTCCTGAATGGATATTTGCTAAGTGTCGGGTTATGGCCGATAGTGTTTTACTGCGGAGATAAGGATGTGGACATAGATAAAGGAGTTGTCCTTTTACAATAGTGCCTGTTACTAGGTTTTCACTAGTTGCTTTTATTGTACCTTTTTATTTGCTTTTCCTTGATTTTTTTGATTTTTTCGATTGTTTTTGACTTTTTCCATGCATTAGACTGCTCAAGTGTAGTATTTCTTCAGATGAATGTTGTTAGTTGGTTCGTCGAGCACATCTCCTTCTGAAGTTGTTAGCTGATAAGCACCTGATCCATACACTGATATGATGACATAGGGACCTAACCAGTTAGGTTCAAATTTCCCTTTCTTTTCTCGATCTTGTTGATTTCTTGGATTTTCTTTGAGGACTAGGTCACCAACTTTAAAATTCTGGGGAATGACCTTGTGATTGTAGCTTCTACACATGCGTTGCTAATATGCTTTGAGATGAGTGTAAGCATGCTGACGTCTTTCATCTAAGAGTTCTAGTTCTTGCAGTCGGTTGACTTGATACTCTTCATCTGAAATTAAGCCTTTTAGAGAGACTCTGAGAGATGGAATTTCTACCTCCAGTGGTAAAATAACTTCTGACCCATAGACCAATGAGAAAGGTGTTGCTCCTGTAGGCGTGCGGATGCTAGTTCTGTATGCCCAAAGTGTTGGATTGAGTTGTACATGCCAATCTTTGCCTGCATCATTCACTATTTTCTTTAGGATTTTCAGTATTGTCTAGTTGGATGCTTCTGCCTGACCATTCCCCTGGGGGTAGTATGGTGTAGAGAACCGATGTTGTATTTTGAATTGTTCACATAGTTCTTGGACATCTTGGTTTTTGAACGGTCATCCATTATCAGTGATGATGGAGCTTGGAATACCATATCTACAGATTCGATAGTTTAGGATAAAAGAGGCAATTTGTTTTCCAGTCACTATGGTCATGGGGACTGCTTCTATCCACTTGGTAAAGTATTCTGTTGCAGTTATAATGAATTTGTGTCCATGTGAAGATGAAGGATGAATTTTGCCGACCAAGTCGAGTCCCCACTGACAAAAGGGCCAGGATGTTGTAAATGGTTGCAGTTCCTATGCTGGTGCATGTATCAGATTGCCATGGATCTGGCATTTAGGACACTTTTTTGCAAAATGATAAGAATCTTTTTCCATTGTCGGCCAGTAATATCCCATTCTTAAAAGCTTTTTAGCAAGAGTAGTCCCACTTGAATGTGTGCCATAGATACCTTCGTGAAGCTCATGTAAAGCAGAATCAGATTCATTACGACCAAGCAAACGAAGAAGAGTACCATCTAGACCTCGACGGTACAAAGTATTAGCAGTAAGGGTATAGCGGGCGACTTGTCGGATAAAATTACGCTTTTGGTTTCGGGATTGGTCAATGGGTAGAATATTGTTTTTTAGATAATCATATATCGGTCCATACAAAGGGGAATCTGAACCAGTCAATGCATAGATAACATGGGATTCAGAGTGGTCATAGGCTGGGGAGAACATTTGCTCTACCAGAAACTCATAACGACTCTGTTGCTCTGGAATCTGTAGTAATGAAGCGATAGTAGCCATTGCATTGGCTGCTTTGTTGTTCAATCTTGGTATTTGCTCGAAGGTGATGTGTACAAAATACTGTTTGAAGTCATCCACCATTCGCTTGTAGGGTAGCAAATTATCATCTTTTGTCTGATAGTCGTTGTTGATTTGATTGATGACTAGTTGTGAATCTCCATAGACCTTTAACTCTATGATTTTCCATTCTACGACCATTTTGATGCCTATAACCAATGCCTCATATTCAGCCACATTATTTGTGCATGGAAACATCAGTCTATATGATCTTGGTATAGTGTGTCCTTCAGGAGTGATGAATAGAATGCCAGCACCTGAACCATGTTGTGTGTAGGATCCGTCAAAGTATAGGGTCCATTGCTTGGTAGAAATAGCAAGAACGTCTCTGTCTAGAAATTCAATCTCCATAGTTTGTTTTCCTCGCAGCGGTGGTTTAGCTAGTTGATCTGCAATTGCTTGTCCTTTGATAGCTCTTCGTTCTATGTATTGGATATCAAATTCACTGAGAATCATGACCCATTTAGCCAATCGGCCTGTAAGAGCTACCCTGCTGAGTAGATATTTGAGAGGATCAATTTTTGCTACTAGCTTAATTGTGTGTGCTAGCATATAATGTCGAAACTTTTGAGAAGCAAAGCCTACTGTTAGACAAGCCTTCTCAATGAATGTATAGTCACTAGTACATTTGGAGCTGATTTTTGATGGCCGTTTGTCGGATTTTCGATGAATTTTCGTTGGAGTGTCGACAAAATCCACCGTCGAAAACTCAGCGTCGGATTGGTCGACGATGCCATTCCCATCAGAAATTTGACAATCCAATGGACTTTGTCGATGGTCAAAGAAGTTGTTGGTCGAAAGCTTGGTATTCGTCGTAATTCTGACGATGACCATTTTTATAAAAAAAAATAATAATTATCATCGATATAAAAAAAATAATACTTGAGAAAAGCCCTTTTGGTTTCTAATTTGGTCTTACTATACTATTCACTTAAGTGATGGGTCCATTTATTATAAAAGTGTTCTCCCCTTGTCATTTACCTAGGTGGTCCCTTTAAATATTTTAGTCTTGTTCGCTTTTAATTTGCTTTTTCTAATGTCTGTCGGGCCTTCTAAGTATCATGTGATTTTCTGTTGACCTGACGGCCTGCATTGATTCGCGACCAAAAAGTGCTCGAAACTTAGTTTTCGCGAAGTAGCGAAAGGCGAAGGTGGACCCGACATATAGGTTTGGACCAAAGCTAAACACCAATCAAGTTTCATCTAATCGGACGAACAACGTGGTTTCGTGAGATCAAGCTGAACGTGTTTTAACCTTCACGAAGTGGCGAAAGGGTTTGGCGGGTCCCAGAGATAAGCGATTTTCTTTGGTTAAAGAATGATCGGGTTGGAAAAAGATCAATGGCTTCTCATTGTTTTGTGGCCGGGAGATGCACGAGCTATACCTTCAACGAAATAGCAAAAAGGTGGAGGGTCCTGCTAAGAGTGGTAGTAAATGTTGGTGATGACATGGCGGTGACAAGGCACTCAGTTGGTGATGACATGGCGGTGACAAGGCACTCAATTGGAAGTATGCAGTGGGTCCGGGAAAGGTTGTCATAAAAAGAGTAAACAACGAGCAAGTTCTTGAGATCTAACGGCTCATGTGAATTCGCGAAGATAAGATGCTAGCAAGTTAGTCATTGTGAAGTAGCGAAAAGGCTGATGGGCCCAAGGGACATGCATGGTATGAAGTTAAAAGCAGATCAGGTCTGTTTTGATCTAACGGTTCTCGTGGTTTCGTGGCTGCAAGCCAAACAAAGAATAATGTTCATGAAGTCGTGAAAGACAGGTGGAAATCACACGGAGGAGTGACATGACACGTGGTTTAAAAAAGTGGTTGAGGGCCCACCTAGGTGTAACCGATAGTTATGTGGGAATAGTAAAAGGGAACACGTGGCGGATTAAGGGTGGAACCAAAAGGAGTTTCCAGGGCTAATGACCGACTGCCATGTGGTGTTTATTAACCAGATAACAAGTGGGGTAAGTAATTCCCGGATAAAGGTCCCACTTAAAAGGCATTCATCTCAAGATTGATCCAATGCTTCTCATTGTTTCGTGACCCGAAGATGCCCGTAGCTTAACCTCAGCGAAGTGGTGAAAATCGTTAGCCGTCAAGATGAGGCGTGGTTAGTTAAAAGGATTGACGGTCCCAGTTGGAGTTAAAGGCTGGGTGATTTGAGTTTGATGTAATGCTTGGCGTGGCCTCGCGAAGGAAAAGTGCATGACTGTTAAACTCCGCAAAGTGGCGAATAGGAGGTAGGGCCCGACACTAAAGCAAAGAGATTAAACGGAGATAAAGGTGATGTAAGTTCTCAAGATCCAACGGCCAGCGTTGTTTCACAAAAGAAAAGAGCACGGGTTTTATGTTCTACAAAGTAGTGAAAGAGCAAAACAGAGGAAAGACTTAGAGAAATTATGACCCATTGGAGCCAGTTTTGAATTCGATTTGGCGAATTTAATTCTGAAAAGAAAGCCGAAGCATGCGGAGTTAATTTCTAAAAACTTAAATGCCAACTTGCCCTTTTCAGTTCACATCAACTTGATTGCTAAGTATTGTTTCATCGAAGTTTGTTGCAGAGCGAATTGTTGCAGAGTGAATTGTTGCAGAGCGATTTTCTTCAGGCGAATAATCAGGTTTCTTGTGCTTTTCTTGATAACTCTTGGTTTGTTCTCAAATACTATTGTGTGAATTACTTCATTAGAGGTCTGTGCTAGCTTCTAGTGGTATAATTGTTTGACCAGAATGGCACCCAGAAGAGAATTTACAGTGAAAGTGAATTACCAGGACCAAAATATCTGTGATGATTTTTTAGAGCAATTAACCATGTCCACCAATGCTGGGGCTAAGGCCAAAGAGCTAGTACCTAAGAACCCTCATCTAAAAATATGAGATGGCCTTTATGATAAGGGTAATTGGTTGAGGGACCCTGAAATAGGATTGTCAGGCTTAGGACTCTTCAAAGTCAGTTTTGGGCAGAGGAATTCCCCAGCTCCTTTGAATGGGATATGGGAGTAGGATGTAGGAAAGCTTGTGGTCCCAGGTGTTTTTATGGATGTAGATCTATTAGCCCTGATGGCACAGAATTATGACTCTATGGCAAGATGCATTAGGAACATAAAGGGATCAGTCTTGATTGAGATAAATGAAGATGAATTCAGGAAAGTGTTTAAACTCAGTGAGTCCTCCAATTTGTTAGAACCTATTGACTTTGAGTCGTTAGCCAAGGTTTACAATACACAAAGGGATCATCTTAGAAGTGGCCCATTGAAAGAATTCTTTGTAAAGATAGGGGGCTTAACAATTGTAGGCCCCAACACAATGGAACCATTATCTCTCCACCTATTCACTCTGAGAGCTAAGGGTATGTATTGGGAATTATGCCAGATTTTTGGAGAGGATGCTAAAAAGAATATGCCAACCCATTATATGTTAATGATTGCGCAAATTCTAAACCCCTCCCTAGCAATAACATTTGATTATGCCTCATACCTTGCTGATGCAATTCATAAAGGGCTAGCAGAAATCAAAAATGGTAAGGTGGATGGGCCATTTGGATGGTACTCCATGTTAATGCATATGTTTTTGTTCAAAGGGGCTGATTATTTTGGAAAGGAGACAGACCTGATTAAGGTCAAGGATAAAGAGGAGATGCTAGTGCAATTATGGAGTACTGCTCTATCTTGGGATAGAGAAGATGAAAGTTATTTAAAGTTTGATAGATGCTTTGCATCTAAAATTAGGATTCTTCTATGTAGAGAAAACCCTAGAATTCTTAAGGCTCTTTTGGAGTTTCTTAGACCAAAGGAGTTTGCAGAGGATATCAAGATTGTTCACAATTGGGGAGACATATATTTGTACCCTGTGTCTACTGTTTTTAGAGTGTTTGGATTTAGAGGCATCCCCTTTTTACTACCCTATCAGGTCCCATTGAAGATAGGGATTGCAGAAGTCCTGAGACAAATTGGGGGAGTACAAGAAGCAAAGCTAACCAATAGAGGTAAAAGGATTATTTTCCCAACTATTACCATGGCTCACCATTTTGTGATCACTAAGGGTGGATGGAGATTTTTTGAAGAATTCTTTAAGCCATATAGGCTATCTACTGTAGTTTCAAGATGTGCAGACCCCAAGGATTTTTTCAATGGCATGTTCAGAAAAAGAGCAGTGTGCAGAGGTAGGCCACATCAATTTTAGTTCCCAGAAGATCTGATTAGAAATGAATTCAGCTTAGATGAGCAAGAACTGAGGAAGGAGCAGTGGGTGGCATATAAGAAAGCCCTTGATTTTATCCATCAATTTGACACTAGCTATGACCCCCTTTCTAGCTTCAATCCATTTGAGGAGAAAATAAAATTCCCGATTCTTTATTTTGAAGATCTCATGCAGACCTTAAAAGAAAAGAGGGAGGCCATAATGCAAAATGAGCCTGATAAGGCTAAAGTGGTATTGGCTAAGCCTGCCTTTGCTAGAGACATCCCATGTGGTGACTATGTAATGCACAAAAGGTCAAAGTACACTGTGGTAATGCCAGTGACAGGTGAGCTTTCCACTTCAAAAGGGAAGAGGAAAATTGAAGATGTCATTGACATCCAAGATTCCCCTAAGAAGTAGAGAGTGGGAAAGGAAATTGAAACAGATGAGCCTCAATATTCTCCATCTCAGTCTCCTATCCACATTGGAGATGAACAAGTTGTGGCTGAACAATTATTGCAGTTAGGGAGTCTCAGTGAGATTGCCTATACCTATGAGGAGACCCAAGAGGGGATGCCCGAAGAGCCACCTAATGCTGAAATGGATTTGACTGAAGGTGAGTTAAAGGGCCAAGAAATGGACCTTACTGTTAAGAAGGCTAGTGAAGAATTCCTAGCTGACAGTAATTTCGTCACATCAGGAGCTTTTATACAGTTTCTATGGAAGCAAAATATTGATCAATTCAAGACTAGATGTGAACAGAGGAAAAGTGAACAACCTCTTAAAATTACAACTCAGGCAGAAGAAGAGGTTAAGCAAGAAATGATGGAGGAGTTCAAAGCAATCGCCCTTGAGAAAGGAAGAGAAATGGTAGCAAAGGTTGGTGTGTTGATTCTCCCTGAATGGGATATAGCTGATGCCTTAGTGCTTGATGCAGTGAGGAAAGAAACAAAGCCTATGGAAGGAGTGACATTCAACAAAGATAATGTTGCTCTTGTCATGTGGTCTTTAAAGAAGGATGAAAACAAAAGAAGGAAGGATGCATCAGATTCTAGCCTCTTAGGAGGCATGATAGTTAAAAGAGTCCAAGACATAGGGGTAGTGGAAGCTACAAGCACAGTCCTAGAGACTGCAAAATTCAGTGTTGTGGTGGCAAAGAAAGAGGCACAAGAAAAGGCTAATCTCCAATTGAAGTTGGAGACTATTTTAAAAGCTTACAATGATGCTAAAGAAGGAATAGCCAACAGAGACAACATAATTGCTAGACTCTAGAGTCAACTGGTAGGTCAATATCATCCCGGTGAATCTTCTACACTCATGATAGCCTTCTCTCTAGAAAGACCCCCTCCTACTAGTCCCATCATTGAATATCCCCCTTCTCCTATGCCTTCTAGTTCCTAATTACTTGAAAATGTCCAACATGAGTTGGAAAAATTGAAACAAACTCAGACATTGTATGCAAACAAATATGAGGAGAAGGTGAAAGCCACCATCTTGAAGTTTGCTGACTCAGTCAAAACCTCCAATGTATACATAAATATGAAGAGGATTCTTGAGATTTTGATCAAATTGAGAGAAGAAGAAGCCACTTTGGAACCAATCCTGAACAAGTGGGTGCTTAGAGGTAAAGAGTTAGAGCTCATGTGTTCTTCCCATGCAGATGCAGAAGAGAATGACAATCTAAGGTCCACATGTGAGTTTATAAAAGAGATGAATATTCTTTCAGTGGAAGGAGCAGGTATAAAAAGAAAAGCCCAACTTTATAGGAAAGAATATTCAAATCATAAATTTGAAATGTTTCCAGGAGGTTTCATTGGTCCTGTCCAGCAAAAGGAAGAGAAGACTTGGTTAAAGGAGGTGGACCACAATTTGTCCCTAAGGATCAATCAGATTATTAGTACCGATGACACATCCTTATTTGTCCAAACAATTGAGAAAATTGAAAAAGTGAAATCTCATTATGGTTTCATAGAAACAGAGATTGGGCATGCACGAGTCACTTGGAAGTGGGTAGAAGATGTGAAACAGAAGATTGCTAGTTTTACTTGGCCTAGTGATGATGTGTATTAGGAGTGGAAAGATAAGTATATGGGATAGAAAGAAGATGCTCGGGAGTAGTTATAGGAGGTTGCAATAGAACAACAAGTAGAGGAAGCCGCAGATGCTGAAAAAGACTTATAATCGCTTGTTGAAAATGACCGGTTGTTTGTAAAAAACTTTCTTTTGAAGGGTCCAAAGCTTGTATGCATCCATACTATTATAAATGGATACCAGGACTCCTAAAAAAATGATCGCAAGTAATTGTAAGAAAATGTTGTAGAAATTTATCTAAGCTTTTTTCTAGTCTTATGGAGAATACTCTGAGTTTTGTAATATTTCCTCAAAATTAATATCAATATACAGACTAGAAATAGTGTATATACATAAATGTGCATAGAAGTCATAGGGAAACTCATGTCAAATGTGCAACTCAATACAATAAATAATCTTAGTTTGTAGCCCTATAGCATCATAATGTAGTCCTTGACCAAGTATGCATACAAGAAACATCTAGTTCTATTAAGGCACAAGCATCAAAGTCAGAGGTTATGACAACTAGTGAAAAACATCAAGAACAAAAAGTTTAGTCTCAAGAATTAGGAGTTGTAATAAAAAAACTTACAAGGATGAGGCATATTCATAACTTTTGCAGTCCCACCTTGGATATCAACACTAGAAGCAACTCATATTGTTCGTGTAAAGACAAGACAATATGGGAGTTCATTATACCCAACAACTTGTGGTGTTTTTTTTCGTGTTGGCTTTGTTGGACCTTGCAATTAAGATTCAATATACATTATTCAATAAGATTAACTGTGCAACATAATGAAATATTGAAAAGTGTGTTACCTTGTTGAGCTTTGCTTGGTTTCGAGAATAGTTTAATATTCTCTACTTAACAGGGCCAACCACGTGAAGGTGGAAACTCATTTGGCCCCTCCCCCCCCCTAACATCACTCTAAATTCCCCATTAACATCTTATAACATTCATTCATTAATTCTTTCTACCATTAATAAAATATAACATTCATTCATTAATATCACATAACGTTCATTAACACATAACATTGATTAACATTAATTAACATGCAACATTCATCAATATTAATTAACACATATCATCCATAACCATTAATTAGCACGTAATTACATTCACTAACACATAAAAATTAGTCATTATCAAATAAGTTAGATTACAATCATTTCTTTCTTTGTTTTTTCTTTGAAGCTATGAAAAGACTAAGTGGAACATCGGTGTCTTCATCATTTCCCCCCTCTGCAGATGTTCCACCAACTGCTCATGATCTCAATGTATGCATAGTCCTATACTAAGGACGAGGACACTGAAGCGAAGGGGGGTCCTCTGCAATAACAAAGAAATGGGTTAAATTCAAAAAAAATAAAAATTATTGTTACAAGTATTTCATTAATTTAGAGAACATAATTGTTGTGCTCTTTACTTGATGGGGCCACATCATTTTGTGTAGCCTCAACCTCAACATGTTGAACACCACGGTCCTCTTCACTTGAGTGGGGAACATCACGTTCTTGAGGTTGTGTACCCAGATCATGTTCCACTTGCTCACCACCAACTACATGCTCTAAAATATTAACAAGAAAGGCTACATTAATTACTAGTCTAATTACAAATTAAGATGTTTAATTGTATTAATAGCTAAATAAATAAATTTGAATAGCAAATGAATACCTCCACTACTGGGATGCACATCTGGACCTTCATGTGCAGGTGGTGTTTCACAATTAGCAGGCTGCATTCCAATGACATGCACATTGTTATCATTGCTTGCTTATTTAAAACAAATATAGTCACTTTATGTTGGAACTCAACATCAATTAGATTATTGGTAAAGTATTCAATTTGAAACAACTTCCATTTACCATATTTACCTATGTGACGGATGCACTCGAATGTTGTGTATGCCCACTCAATTCTCGTAGCCGATCAGCCATGGCTGAATAGCCTTGCTCATAGGCAATTCTCTTGTCATCTTCTGTGGGCGCTCTATTGAATTCAGAGCCCTGCATTTTTGCTTGGTATCGTGAATTTTGCTTGCATTGTTTGATAAAAAAAAATGTTTGCAATTTATTAATATTTTGAGACAATATGGGAGTCTACATGAGATACTTACAATTCATGCAACAAGTTTCATGTAACCACCAGAGCCAAGTTTGTGTTGCCCGTGCTTTTCTTGCCTTGCCTTGGTTTCCTTTGACGTGTCACTCAGTCTATAAAAAGTTTGAAATATGTTAGATTATATAAATATAAAGAGTAATTAATTAGTACATAATTACATTCTCAATAGTATCCCATACCCTCTTCTAGCGTCTACTGGTGTATTTCCTTTTTTCCTTTCAATTCTCCCCTTGGCATCCAAAATCAGGTCCTTCCACTCCCTCTCTGGAATCATGGGGGGACGCTCGTACTTTAGGTTCCTCTCCAAATGGGTCCTGTATTGGTCCCTCACATACTTTAGATATGTGCCAGCTTTTTCAAGGAGCTTGGTTTTGTCAAAGGTGTCATTTCCAAACCACTCAACCATTTGGTTTGTCAATTCATCTTTTAACCTTTTTTCTTGGTCATTCCACCTTTTAAAGAAAAAACAAACCTGTTAGATTCAGAAATGAACTGAAACTACATTTATTACACTTCAAGAAATGGATCAAAGGAAAAGTATTCTAGCAATGACATGAAATCAAAAGCGGATAAGGGTTAGTTCACATATGATGTACCACCTTTTACGTATGGTGGGCCCAAATATCTACAATGCAATGTCACTAAGATGTTTATAGAAAATATCATTGCCTACAAAAAATTCATGGGATCAATATTAGTCCAAAATGAGTGATCATAAAGTAAATTACAATTAGAGTATATATAATAATAATTTTAAAGTACCTGGAACCTTTTGTATCTTTAAGGGAAGCATTTCTTCGTCGCTCACCACGAATGTGGCCTGCAATGTTCCTGTACTAGCAATACGAGAAGATCCAAGAAACGATATTATGTTATCAGTAGTAGTTGCTTGTGGCACATCCTCATGTGCATCTCCTCCTGCAAAAAATGAATCCACTATGAAATGGCATTAGAATTCAAGAAAGAACGCTTGAAGGAAAATAAACACATGACAGAAGATAGAGAAAAAGAGGGATCTACCAACAGTGGGCGGGCCAATATGATGTGCACTAGAGGATGTCTACATGCTACGTGTTGCCGACATTGCAGTCGGCAATACAGGTGAGGGTGACCTCTGATGAGGCAGCGTCGACATTTGCACAGTAACATTGACAACACCTAAAGAATAATACATTAAATATATCAAACATTAAATATATGAAAGTGCAAGAATTGTAAACAAGGATGAACCTTTATTTTGAAAATTGATAGTATCAAGTATGATGTGTTTTGGGTACTCAGAGTGATAAGCCAAGCAAGTGATAATACAAGAAAATCGTCGTCACCTGATCCTGCAACACCCTGATCGTAGGAATGACTTTCATGAGGGCAGATAAATTGCTATAAAAACAATACGTACATATTTTAGTTAATGACATAAAAAGAGAATAAAATATAAACCATTATTGAACTTTTGTTATAATTAAAGCTTTCATTACTGCTTACTTGCAAGTTTTCTGCTGTCTTATACAATAATTCCACCCTCTGTCATATCTCATCAGTGGTAGGATGCACGACTGCCAAAGCAACAATCTCTTTTCTAATTTTTATAAAAGGCATTTTAAAGAATTTCACAAGGTCTGTGGGATCTTCAGCGTCATCATTTCTTAACCCTAATGATTCCACATCCATAGAAAGGTTCTCAGGTACTGCAACTCCCTTTCCCTTTCCCCAAACATCCGTCTATGTCAAGAATATCATTAACAATTACAAAATTAGTATAAATCACTAAAAAAAAGAACATAATAATGTAACAGTTTGCTTCTACCTAATTTGTACAATTACACCTAGGTTTACCTGCTCGGTAGAAGTGTCGCAAGGTACATCTCTATCTGCGATATGTGATGAATCCATGTCAGCCTGTGACAAAGAAAAAATATAAAAAACATTAGCAAAATTACATCATACACAACATGAACAACATGAACTTTGTAGACAAAAAGAGTATTAAATAATAAAAAGATGTTGTCATCAAAATCATTGTAAATTTTGTAATTCCTTACCTTTACTTTATATAGACTATGCAGGATCCTCAACTAAATGGTCACATAAATAGTCACATAGCTAATAAACAATCCAATTTCCATAAATAAACACAGTTTAAAAATTGTCACATAAATAGTCACACCCCCTATCTCCATCTCCATATTAAAAGGTGCATCATGAATTAATTATGTAATGGCATTAGAATTCAAAACAGAATGAAGTAATTATGTAAAAAAAATTCTATCAAGAAGTCAATATTCAATAGATGATATACTAATCGCATTCCTCATACATTTCATTCCTCATCATCATGAACATCAAGGTCATCATCGCCATCATCATCATCATCATCATCATCATCATCATCATCATCATCATCATCATCATCATCATCATCATCGTCATCATCATCATCAACAACGTCTTTGCCATCATCATCACCATCATCACCATCACCATCACCATCATCATCAGCAGCATCACCATCATCATCATCATCATCATCATCATCATCATCATCATCATCATCATCATCTTCTTCTTCTTCTTCTTCTTCTTCTTCTTCTTCTTGTTCTTCTTCATCGTCATTGTGAAACTGTCGATCGTGATCATCATCCACTTCATCTTCTACTTCTTCGGTATCTTCTTCTTCCATCACATTATACTTTATCGGCCTTCCTCTTGGATCTTGTCTAACAACAAATGACCAACCCAGTTTATGTGGAACCTCTGAGTAAAATACTTGCTCACATTGGCTTGGAAGAACATAGGGCTCATCCCCAACTGTTTCAAATGACCTTGTATTTAGCATTATAAAACCATTATCATGTTCAATAACAGTTCTATCAAGATCATTTTTATTCAATTGTAGCCTGTACCATTTGACGATGAACAAAACTAATTTGAAGGAATTAAAGTCACACTCAAGTATATCATCCAAAATGCCATAGTATCAATTTTGAGACTGTTGAGGATGAATGTCATTTCTCGATGAAATATTTGTCACCTCAAAGACTGCAGTGATGCCAGAATCACAAGTTTTCTTCGTGTCATCCAACTTTTTTATGCAAAATTTATGACCATTGCGGCACATAGCGTTGTGGTGTTTGACCTGCGATATATCAAACATGTAAAATTTATTGCATTGTGAGTTGATAAACATATGGGTGATTAATAAATTTATATGTACCTATTTATCTCTTAAACCCTATGCTAAATCAATTTCCCTTTGCGTAACATTGGAATCTCCATTACGATGTGCTTCTTTAACTAATGAAGCCACACCTTCCCATGTTAACATGCATCTAGAATGTTGACAACGTTCAATCCATATCGTCATCCAATCAAGATTGTTTGCAATATACAAATGTAGTGCATCCCACTCTCGACCAACTGTACAAAAAATAAATAGACGTCTTACAATCGATTTATTTTAAAGATTAAGAATTAATTAACTACAATAACATCTTATAATTACCTCTCACTTTCCTCAATCTACCTTTCTTCATCAAGTACTCCCCTTCAAATTTGTTAATGGTGTTGGAATCCCAAATGCGATCCACGTGAATCTTTGCTGCAAACTTAGGAAGATATTCAAAAATGTACACCATAGTCTGGTATACCATATATCCCTCCACCATAGAACCCTCAGGATGTGCTCTTTGTCGAACCAAAGCCTTCAAAAATTTCAAGTGCCTCTCAACCATCCACATTGACCTAGTGTGTACAGGTCCACACAATTCAATCTCCTCAACTTGGTGTATGAGGTAGTGTTCTTGTGCATTGAAAAAAGTTGGAGGTAGACACTTTTGCATTTCACACATTAAATGAGGAATTTTTCTCTTCCAATATTTTATATCATCTTTATGGATTTCTTTACATGACAACCACCTACAAGGTATTCAAGACGCAAAAAAACATATTACATAAGAAGTAAAACAAATCGCAAATATAATATCTATACAACGAACTAAACAAATATCACTACTTACCTTATGTATTTTCCAAGATCATATATGACTTGCTTGACATTATTGTCGAAGTCATTTGGGAGAGATAGAGGTAGAATGTGCTGCAACAATTATAAAATTATCTTTTATTTTTTTGTAACATAATGAAAAGTACACGTACGCTCAGTACTTAAATACATACTAAAAACACAAGAACATGAATTACCTTAATGAAGGTATGCCAATCATGCATTTTCATCCCTGGCCCAAATTCACTTTTCTTTGATATGAGATTGTTTATGTTCGTAGCAAATCCTGTGGGAAATCGAATTTTTTCGTATGACTTCTTTTATAGCATTGCTTTGCTGGTCCGTTAATAACCAAGGAAGCTCACTTATATTAATCTGGTCTCCATGGCTATTTGATTGAATGACATTTATCATTGCATGATTAGAATCCTGAATGTCACTACATATTTTGACAATTTTTTATTTGTCACGCCTTCCATCCAATATTTTCCATAATGTCTTTGTTATATTCTTCCAATATGCATACTATCAAACAAATGAACAATTTGTAACTGCTTGTAGTAGGGCAACCTACTAAATTGTTGGGGACAACTTTTTATTCCCTTAGGAAGGTGGTCATTTATGCCTTCACGACCTTCATGATCATCAATCACATCATCAGTAAACAAAACAAAATAGAAAAGATGTTTTATGACAAACCAATAGATGGAATGGCATTACCTTGACGATTAATTCTATTATATTCCAACTTCCACAGGTGAGGTGTCATTCTTTGTGGCTTTGATGTATTCTCTTCTTTCCCATTGAAAAGATGTTTTTCAGTATTTCGATACTTATGATTTTTGTGGAGAAAGTGCCTATACTCATCAAACACCTGCTTTCCTAAACTTTTTGAATGATGAGATTTCATCTTTGGACCACAAACATGACATGCAAATTTTCCCTTTGTTTGAAGACCTACAAGATAATGTATAATTAGATTACATATGATAATTTTTTGAATTATAATGTTCATGCACAACTTAAACACTATAACATACCACAAAAATGTGTTAGCCCCAGGGCATCGTGTATTGTCCATAGAAGCATCGCATGGAATTGAAATTGTCTTTGTCCTATTGGTCTAGAGATGTCATACATAGTGACACCATTCCATAACTCCAGCAAATCGTCGATAAGAGGCTCGATATATACATTCATATCTTTAACTTGGTACTTACCTAATCGAATGAACAAAAACATTACATAATTATTATGACCATTTTACTGCAATATTTATAATTAAATTTAGATGACTATATTTAAATGATAAAATACCTGGAACAATTATTGCCAACATTATGTGCTCCCTCTTTATTGACATCCATGGAGGAATGTTATTGTTGATAACAAAAACAGGCCACACTGAGTAAACAGATCTCATCTCTCCAAATGGATTGACACTGTCCGCTGCCAATGAAAGCCTGAGATTACGATGTTCTTCTTTAAAGTGTGGCCACTTTTCCTCTATGTCCATAAATGCTGAACCATCCGCAGGCATTCGAATAATGTCATCTCAACTTCTATTGCATGCATGGTAGTCCATAAATTGTGCCAAGGTAGTGCACTTGAATAATCGTTGCATATGTGGAATAATGGGAATATAGCGAAGAACCTTGCGAGGAACCCTTTTTGTTATTTGATCTATTCGATATCTACTGATATGACATTCAGGGCATTCAGTTTGAAATTCATGTTGTTTGTGATATATAATATGATCATTGGGACAAGCATCTATTGCTTGATACTCCATTCCAATATCTTTCATAATGGCGGATAATTCTCGGTATGAGCGAGGTAGAATATTTGATGGTGGTAACAAAAACTCACCTATCAATCTACAACAACAAAATATAATTTTTTATAATAAATAATATTAATGGTACAACATGATTCACAGTTTATTATGACATATATGACATGCCTTAACATACGTGACATTGTTATGTTGGATAAACCATTCATAACCTTCAAGTTCACCAACAACAATACATCATAGAGACGAGTTGCCTGCGAGCCTTCATAAAGGGCCTCAAATGCCTTCTCAAGTAGAGGGACATCATGAACAACATCAAGGTCATCTTCATAATCATGATCAGCTGTGCAAGTACTAAATGAGTCATGGATCAATGTATTTGTACCATCATCTTCAATTATGTTTTCTGGCTCATGATCATCATCTTCCATGGGATCATTATCTTCAGCTTCGATATTCACACCTCCATGTTCATCCACTTTGAAAACCATATTCTCAGGGTTGTGTTGATCCATACCATGTGCTCCGGGGTGCTCGACCTATATAAAATTGATGTACCTAAATAAACCGTGATCATGATCTCATCATCATGTGATTTATTATGTATATAAATTGTCAAAATGATATAATGAAAAACTTACCAATGGATGATAATCATGTCCACCTTCAATGTGACCATGCAACCTACAATGTTTCTTCACTGTTTTGATTAGAAGTCTTCTAGTCTTTAACCCCTTACAAATTTTGCATGGACAATAACATTTTCCATCGCCTTTTCTTTTCAAGTTAGACCACAATCTAGCAATTGTCTCCTTATTTTGTTGTTCGTTGATATTGTCTGACATGGTCTTTCTTCACAGGTAAGAAAATAGAAATTATTGTTTGACATGGTCTTTCCCTCAGGAGCTGGCAGATCCTGCTTCCATACTTTAATTCTATTTTCTCAAAGGACAATCCTAAAAATCCATGCACTGCAAACAACTGTTTACACCTTTGTTGGTTGTGGTGGCATCACAAAGAGTTTACATCAATAAATGAAGAACATGCCAATGCTTTTAATGCAACAGTAGAAGTCTATCTCTTATTCAATATCTCTAGTGAAACCCCCATGATCTTTTGTCGGAGTAGAATTTGTTATATTCTAGAAAGGGTCTTGTCCTTTGTTGATGGGATATTCATCTACCTCAAGAAATAATTGTTCTTATCTCCAACAAGAAGTGGAACTAAATGAAGATCTAGCACCATGAAATTAATCCTCAAAAGGATTACTATAGTTAGTTTTGGTAGATAATGATCTGGGTAAAATACTAATGTGGCTTTACGAAACATTATGTACTAGCTTAGCATACTCTAACAACTTTGGTGTGACATGCTACATCCAATTAAGTCTCCATCGGTATCTCTATTATGTTTATGGATTGGGATTCAATGTACTCTTTTTATACACAGATTTTACTTTCAACTGAGGAGGTTTGTATGTACTTACTTGTCTTTCGATTGTATCCCTGTTTCAAGAATTTCTTCTATCAACAAAGCATTTGTTGTAAGTTGTACAAATGGAAGCTTGAACATGCCTTCCATGCTAGCCTTGTTGATACGTTCAACACCATCTTGTGCAACAAATCTTAAAAACTCCATTTTTCTGAATTGAAGAGTAGTAGGGACAATCTAGGACACTTACAGAGGTTTTGCAAGAGAGATAAATAGACCTAAATATTATGGCTTAATAATGATCAATAGGTAAACATATAAGAAACTCTCAATATCAAAATGACTTTCTCAATTGTCTTTACTAGAAATGGATAGATCTGCTAATAATGGCTTTATGACTGTATGTCAACTTTAGACTCAATCCAAGAAGAGCTATAACTAATATGCGATATCTAGATTTATGATCTCTATAATATAACAATCCAATAATTATGTTTCCACACATCTATACCACAACACAAACATCATGCTAGTGTTCAGCCATAGCAATTGATATCCTAATTATAGAATGTGAAATATGCACATAACTATGAATAAAGATTAAGAAAAACAAAGAAAGATGCTTACTGAAAACATAAATGACTAATGGACAAGAATTGAATTCATTGTAGATAGTTTTGAATATCAAATTCACTTATTTGTGTGCATTTAGTAACTCATGTACTTTTGGCCAACCATTTATCTCTTTCATAAATTAAACACTTATTAATAACATTAAATGGCTGAGTAATTATGTTTTAGTTGAAATTGAAAATAAAATATTTTATTTCAGGACAACTCACACTATTCCCTATCATATTTTAGACTCTCGGTTTTGTTAGTAGTGGTTTGATGTCTTTGGAGCTGATCATTGCATTTCTTTAGTTACATTTGCCAGCCTACTCCCAGCCTATGCCAAAATGGGAGCTTTGGAACAGGGTATGGACATCCATCAAAGCATAAAAGATAGAGGAATTTTGTCAGATGTAGTTGCAACTGCACAAAATGGATTTATTGAGAAGGCTTTAGAAACTTTCAAGCAAATGCAATCAATAGGTGTAAAGCCAAATTTCATGACCATTGCTACTATCCTCCCTGCCTGTGCCAAAATGGGAGATTTGGAACAGGGTATGGACATTCATCGAAGCATAAAGGATAGAGAAATTTTGTCAGATGTTGTAGTTGTAACTGCCTTGGTAGACATGTATGCAAACTATGGAAGCACAGACAAGGCACATGAACTATTTGATAGAATGCCTAAAAGAAATGTTGTCTTGTGGACTGCAACGATTGCTGGATATGCACAAAATTGATTTGTCGAAAAGGTTTTAGACACTTTCAAGCAAATGAAATTGGAAGGCATAAAGCCAAATTCCACAACCTTTGCCAGCATCCTCCCTGCCTGTGCAAAAATGGGAGCTTTGGAATAGGGTATGGACATCCATCAAAGCATAATGGATAGAGGAATTTTGTTAGGTGTTGTATTTGCAAATGACCTGCTTGACATGAATGCAAAATGTGGAAACATGGACAAGGCTTGTGAATTGTTTGATATGATGCCGCAAAGAGATGTGATCTCATGTGAACAATCAACACGTGCATATACGGGAGGAAGGGATTGCTGATACAAAATTGAACGCTCACTCCTCAATCACAGTTCTATGGTTTTACGAGATTAAACTAGGACAATTAACCACCACATGTATATTTTTTGCAACATGAAATTAAAAACTAGGGCAATTTGAATCTACCTCCTGCGTGCGATTGCCTTCGACATGGGTTTGATGTTCTTGGGGGTTGAAGTCGCCACGGACGCCTACGCGGGATTGCAATTCACAAATGAATTCCTTGCCTCTTTTTTTATTTTGTAATGGCCGCTTTCATCGGAATTACGATGAACTCGAGCACTTTTTTGAAAAAAAGAAAATTCTCATTGCTAATGCCTTCTTTGTCGAAACCAAATGGGTAATTTCTATCGGAATTACGACGAATGTGGGCATTTTTTCAAAAAAAAATCAAATTTGGCCACAATATACCTTCTCCATCGGAAACCTCAATCGAAAATCTAGTCCAAATGTATTAGTGAGTTGAGTTCATAGCCATTCAATGTCCTGCTGATGTAGTATATGGCTCGTTCCTTTCCTTGTTGATCTTCTTGTGCTAACAGTTCCCCCAGTGATACATCTGTTGTTGAAATGTAGAGAATAAGTGGCTTCCCTGCTATTGGTGGGTTCATCAGATATTTCTTGATTTGATAGAAGGATTCAACACATTTGGCTTCCCATCTAAATGGCACATTCTTATGTAGCAAATGATTGAATGGTAGGCTTTTGTCTACGAGTTGAGAGATGAATCACCTGATTGATTGAAGTCATCCTTGTAGAGATCTGAGTTGGCTGATGTTCTTTGGTGGTGGCATCTCCATAATGGCTTGTACCTTTGCTGGATCCACTTCAATGCCTTTAGCTGAGACTATGTAGCCTAGTAACTTGCCTGATGTAACCCCGAAGACACACTTCTTAGGGTTGAGTTTGACTTGGATTTTTTCCAATCGATCAAAGACCTTTTCTAAGATGCTTAGATGTTCTGCTCTGGTGAAGGATTTAGCTAGTAAATCATCCACATAGTCTTCCATGAAGGTATGCATCATGTCATGAAAGATTGTTGTCATTGCTCGTTGATAAGTAGCTCCTGCATTCTTTAAGCCAAAAGGCATAACATTCCAACAGTACGTTCCCCAAGGATAGGTAAACGCTATTTTATCTTGATCCTCTAGGGCTATTTTTATTTGATTATAGCCTGAAAAACCGTCCATTAGTGAGAGCATTGCATGGCCCACTGTGAGGTCTACAATTATGTCGATACTGGGCAAAGGAAAGTCGTCCTTTGGACAGGCTTTGTTGACATCTCTGAAATCGATGCAGATTCTGATACTACCATCTGGTTTTGATACTGGTACTATGTTGGAAATCCATTCTGCATAGTCGATGGGTCAAATGAATCCGACATCTAATAGTATTTTTAGTTCAGCCTTGACCATGAGTGCCACCTATGGATTCATCTTTCATAGTTTTTGCTTGACTGGCTTAACTCTTGGAGAGATGGACAAGTGATGCATGATTAAATGTGGATCAATTCTGGGCATATCTATGTATGACCAAGCAAAGTTAATTTGCTTTTCTTTAAAAAAGATGATAAATGCTTATCTTTCGTCCTTTGTCAGAGATTCTGCCAGGTGTATGTTTTTGGCTGCTTCTGTAGTACCAATGTTGATTGATTGAGTGGGCTCAATCAATGTGGGTGATCGATCATGAAAATGTTCAGGAAGAGTGTCAAGTCTCCCATATTTAGGTGCCTTAAAAAGTTTTTCACCCTCAGATGCTTCCTTTATTTTTACTTTTTGTGATCAAGAGTTGCCATTGATTGGTTTTCAGCATCGGATCTTTTATTTGGTCCATTTTTGCGACTAAGAGACTCGGCACTCCCTTGGTTGCAGACATCATTATCGTGTTCACTGGTAGAGCTTGTTTCCGGGTTAACGATGCATAGGTAGTGGATAATAGATTCATCATCTGGGAAAATTGGTATATCATGCATTTCGGGTTCATCCCAATCAATGAGGTCGGGAAAGATAAGTGGTAAGGAATCATTTGGTGGATCAAGTTCTACTACTGTAAGGGTCAAGACAGAGGTTTCATCATGATTGGTTTGGGTGTTAAAGAAGTTCAGGATTCTGTCGAGGTCTTCGATGGTATCATCCTCCGTATAGACTTGTTCATAATGTTTTTGCTCGCTTTCCTTAGCGTCATAGACATTCTGTGGTCCAAATTCAGGTAGTCTAACTTCTGCGTTATGCTCTTCTTGAGAAAGGGATATGGAACTAGTATTGTCAGCGGTATCTCCAGTAGTATTTGAGCAGCTACCCCATTCATATTCATTGGAATCAGTCTCAGAGTTATTAATCCAGATCTTTTCAGTGCTGTAAACATGTATGTTGTATGGTGAAAATAGATCTTTGATAATTGATACCAGTTTGATAGTTTTTTCTGATTTTGTGTCAGATCCTGCTTCTATTTTTTGCATTTGTTCGTAGACTATTTCTTCCCGGGGAGGAATAATGATATCAAGAGGTAGTTCTGCTTTTTTAGATATTGGTGCTTGAATATGAGCTATTACTGCAGATATGGCCTTCTTGTGATTGAGGAGTTTCTCCTGATGTTGCTTCTGTCCTTTTTGTTCACGGTCCTTGCAGATTGTTTATGCTGACTCAAATAGTGCTTCTTGCCAGGATTCTTCTTTGTACTTCTTCTTTGCTTTCCATTGAGGTTTTGGAGTTATGCATGGTATCTTTCTTAGTAGGAAAGTGAGTTTACAACCCAATCCTGTTTTGTCTCTACTGAGCTGTGAAGGAAGGTCTAATGGTTCAGTGACTCCTTCTTTACGTTTTCTAATAGGTTCTTTACCATTATATCCCATTTGTTGCATGATTAAGTAGCCCTTTCCATATAGGTGCATTGGTAGGACTATATCCAGAGCAGCTGCTCTGTTATCTTCTTCCTTATCTTGGTATAACTAGCTAAGGATGTCCTTTTCCTCTGATTCATGTGCTAGAGTGCCGAGTTGGATGAAGGTACCATCAGATTTGGTGATGGGTTGAGTTACCTGATGTGTTGATGTTGTAGGTAATCCATGAGATCTGGGTGATGTTGGTAAGTTGGCCAAACACATGGGCTCCAAAGAGTATTCCCCCATGCCTTGTTCTCTAATTCGCATTTTCTACTTGAAATCTCCAGGTAATGATTCAAACTTTGCCTTCTGTAGATCTGATGTTGAGGATTTCTGTTTTTCCCTATTATGGGGAACCAAACTATCCCCGGCTGCCCCCATTATGTTGCAATGTTGAAATGGATTGTGATCAACTGATATAGAAATTTCTTGTCCATTGTAAGGAAATTTTAGATACTGGTGATACGTAGACGGTACTAATTGCATTTCATGTATCCAGGGTCAACCTAAAAAAATATTGTACGTGAGGTCTATGTCTAAGACCTGACACATAGTATCCTTTTGTACTGGTCCAAATTGAATGGGAAACATCACGGTTCCTTTAGAGGACCTTTCTTCATCATCATATGCTTTTATGGTAATCTTTTTACATGGATCAATAGACTCCTCAGAGAAGCCTAATGCACAGATAAGTTTTAAGGTACATATATTAAGTCTAGCTCCTCCATCTATCAATACTCTTTTTACTCGGTGTTTATAGACGATAACTTCAATATGGAGAGGGGTGTTATGCAGATGACTTAAGGAAGTATTATCATGCTCTGAGAAGGTGAGATTATGAGGCCCTATCATATGAGCGACCATGGCTTGGAATTTGTCAGCATCCAGATCTTGAGGTACATTGGTTTCCAACAGTGCATGTTCCAATATGTCTTTGTGTTTTGGCGACAGTTTCAACAATTCTAGTATAGATATTTGAGCAGGAGTTTTGTGTAGTTGACTAGCTAGATCATATTGAATTTTTGGTGTAGTGTTTGTTGTTGTTGTGTGGCCCTTCAAGACATATTTCTGAGCTCTGGTTGTTACATTGACAGATTCATGATTATGCTAGTCTCAGATTGTGATGACGTTTACACGATTGTCTTCAGTTGATACGTGATTGATGGTGTTATTGTAGATGTGATTGATACGAGCTCCATGTGTATCGTTCGAGGTTGAATCTCCATCTTTGTTGTAGTTTGGAAGAGGATTTTTAAAGTCTCCATGGTCACCATTTGTTTTGAGACCATCCACCGTTAAATCACCTCTATCAATCATGTCTTGAATAATATTTTTCAATCTCATGCAATCGTTCGTTTGATGACCTTTGTTGCGATGAAAATCATAAAAGTGTGAGTTATTCCACCAAGGTGGTTTGATTTGTGGTTCATAGTTGCTGATTGTGGGCAAAGAGATAATCTTGTTTGCCAGAAGTTCTCTGAATGTTGACTCCAGTGATTGTCCCAGTGGTGTGAAGACACATTTTTGGAAATTGTTGGTGCCATCTCGTGAATTGTTATTAGGTCCTTGATTTGTGGTTTTGTTTTGAGTATTGTTGGTGTTTTTTGTGTTGGGTTGACCTTGATTGGTATTCGGTGCATATGTGTTAGCGTCTGGGTTAGCACCTTTAGGATTCTTTGTAGCTTGAGGATTTCTTGATAATGCGAGCACTGGTTGTTTAGATTTTTGGATCATGTGATTCATTGCCACCTTTGTTTCCATTGTTTTTGTTTCGAGTCCAGAATCTAGATTTGTCTAAGTTGTTGTTGTTTTGGTTATTGTAGTTTGATGAACATGTGCCTCCTTTGAAGAATTTGAGCGTTCCTTTCTTGACACATGCTTCTTCTACTTGAATGTCATTTTCAATCAGTTTAGCGAAAGACGGTATGCATTGGAGTTTGAGCTTGTAACTCATCTCACCATTCAAGTTGTCGATGAAAATTTCCATTTTCTCCTTTTCAGGAATATCTCGAGGATATCATGAAACCATACATCGCCAACGTTGAAGGAATACCATGAACATTTCATTGTTTTTCTATTTGGTGTTACAGACGTCTAGCATGGTGATAGCATGTTGAATATTATAGGAATATTGTGTTATGAATGTGTTGACCAATTCATCAAATGATCTGACAAGAGGTGTGATCTTGGATAACCATTCCATTGTTTGTCCTCCCAGGCTTCTTGGGAACAACCTCATTAGATAGGTGTCATCATGAGAAAATTCAAGACTCATGGTATAGAATTCTCTGACATGATCACGGGGATCGCTTTTTCCATCGTACTTGTCAAATTTAGGAACATCTGAGTTTGGAGGAAAAGGGATCATGTGCAATATTTTGTCAAAGGGATAAGGACAAATTTCCTTTAATGAGTACCGTACTATTGTCCCTTGTTGCATGTCTTGCATTTGTTGAGTAAGGGCAACCAAAGGCGCATTGTTTTGCTGAGGGAAGAGTTCTTCCCTTGCATTAATCCTGGATTGAAATGGTGTATGGAACGGTATGTTTTGCTCAGGGATGTGTTGCTCAGGGATTTTTTGTCCTGGTGTATGTTGTCCCGGTATGTTTTGTTCAGGAATATCTTGTTCAAGGTCGCATGCTTCCCCTTCTCGTTGTCATTCTTGATATTCGTAATGTTGAGATCTCGTTCTAAACATGTATGTGTCAAAGTCTTCAGGGAGTTTAACCCCTTTTCTTATGAGCATGAGCAAGTATTTTTCCTTATCATTTTCCATGAGTCTTTCCACAAGTTTTTGGAATGAAGCACTTTCTTGGCATTCCTGAAGAAGTTCTTCAGAAATTTCAATATCCTCTAGATGTGGACCTTCAAAAGGATTTGATAACCTCCAATTCATACTGGATTCTACTTGTACCTCGCTTCGTTTGTTTTGTTGAGAGCGAGTGATAGGCATTTTAGTAGAAGCTTTTTGTGAAAAAGGGGACAAAATCCTCTTCGATATGTTGCTCTGGGGTTGGTGGTTCAAATCAGGGTGTGTTGTAAGGGATGCACTCATCGGGAAAGAATGCCAGATTGATCTTTCCTCCACGGTTTATGATTTGACTGAATGCGGATTTTTGACAATATGCCCTATTCTTCAAAGGCTCTTTGTCAAATTCATTGGATTTTTTTTGGATATAAAGTTTGATGTGATGAAGGAATGTTCGATGAGATTTGAAGAGTTGACGATTGATGTATAAAAATTTATTTCTTTTGACAAATTTGGAAAAACTTGGTTGTTGTTTCTTCAATGTGGTGTTACGATAAATATTCTTTCTTCTCAGAATATGGGGATTAGTCATGCATAAGCGATTTAATGGTTTCCTTTGAATTGTTTTGGATTTATTTGATCTTGTTTTGAAAACTCAAGTTTTACTTTATCAAAGTGAAGGTTTAGATGCCCCCTCACGACAAAGTGTGTCAAATGATATGGATAAAGTCTCCCGATATGGAAACTTGATTTGACAACCTGAGATTTTGAACAAGAGTTTTTGAGATATAATATATGAAATAATAAAGGATCTATTCGTCACTTGCGATGATGTTTCCCGATTTTGATAGGATAGATATGTTTATCGTGCGATCAGTTTTTGAATTCTGGACAACTTTTGTTTTGACACGAAATTCACTCAAGAAATAGTTTTTAATGCTTTGTTTTTGATACTCTGGTTTGATGAAGATGAAGTTGATGAAAGGATGCTCTCAAAAATGCTTTCTAAACTTTCAAAATTTTCCACTGTTTTGCCCACTATTTTTCTAGGTTTGATCACGCGCTAAAACAAAGACCGAATGCGCTACAAATTTTTTTTGATGCACTAGGGAAAAGACCCCACGCGCTAGGCTGCCCCCAATTACACGCTAACTAGTTGAGACTGTTAAAATTTGTTTTCTATTTTTACTTAACAGATCATGTGCTAGTATGGGCCTTCCATGCGCTAACTGATAAACCTGATGCGCTAGAGATTGATTCCAACGCGCTAAGTTGATGCTTTGACGCACTAGACTATTTTTCGGACGCGCTAACTGTTTCTGATTGTTTCTAAATTTTGATGAAGCGCTACTATGAATACTTTACGTGCTAAAGATAGGCTTTGATGTGCTAAAGGATGGTTTCAAAGCGCTAAGAAGTTGCTCTTATGCACTAAACTGCCCTGTTTTGACTGTTTTCTATGATTTTGGTGTTTTGCCTTAGGTTTTCAGTGTTGATGGATGATTTTATGAAGTAACAAATGCAAACACAACACTGTTGGCATTTTTGTGGTTTATGCTATGATTGTCATTGATGGCCACACACTTGTATTGAGATCCCCTTTATATGTATGAGTTTATGCTCAATCGGTATTTGTTCCAACCGGTATGTTGTATACTAGTCTCTAGACTAGTGGCGATTTTGCAGAATGTGTTTCCCAGTCTGAAGCGGCATGACGACCCCAAGCAGTTCGCAGATCACAAGTGGTACGAGGGAGAAAAGCGGCACAACACATTCTTACCATTCTTCATTTGTGTCAAACCGGCAACCGGTATTTTGTATGAACCGGTAATACTCTGTGATGAGTTACCAACCGACATTTTGTGATGAGTTACCAATCCACCGATTGTTTGAGGGTGCCGACACATTGACGGTGATTCTTGTGTCGTGTTATTGAGTATGTCTAGATTCATTGAACCTAGGAAATTGTAATGTAATCCTATTGGACCAACACGAAATCAGATTCCTTTAAAAGGACATCATGTCTAGGGTTTTCGAGTTGTTGCTATTGCTGAAAGGGTTAATGTCAAGCTAGGGTTTACGGTGGAAGCTGAGAACGATCTTATCTGAGAAGATCAAGTTGTAATTGTGAGAGAAAGAAGACTGAAGTAATGTTGGAATGCATTAGCTATGAGCAATACTAGATCTAACCAAGCAATTTGTGCTATTAGATAGATCAAACACTTGTTGATTACTCACATCTTTGACAAGTCTGTAGCCCTTAATTGGGTAGGCCTCAAAGCCTTTGTAAAATCCTCTAACAAGGTGGTTCACACATTGGAATCTAAAATCCTCTAACAAGGTAGTCTTTAATCAAACTTATCTCCTAACAGAGATTGAGATTCCTAACAGGATCTGTTATGGTGAAGAACATTGTAAGACCTTAACCGGTCTGACCTTAACCAGTCTGGTTTCTATTCTGCAGATAGTGACTTGTGAGTTCCATCTCACCGTGGTTTTTCCCAGTTCAGTTTCCACGTCAAATATCTTGTGTTATGGTTGTATTGCTTTTGTGGGTGAATGCTTTATTCGCATTTTGGTTTGCATCTGTGGTAACCGGTTTGACTGTTAGATTGCTTTACCAATTTATCTTTAAACTGTGTAAGTGTTTTAGTGCAGAGATTTTTGGCATACTAATTCACCCCCCCCCTTCTTAGTATTCATCAATTGGTATCAGAGTCTACCTTTCTATAAGTTTAACCACTGGGAAAGAGATATGGGGGAATACACCTTGAGGGAACTTACTTAATGGCTCACTAAGTCTGAGCAAGCCTATGATGATCTTATGGTCAAATACAAGGCATCTCAAGCAAAAAGAAGAGAACATGCAGAGAGGCTGATGGAACTATCTAAAAGTAGTTTTGAAGATGAAGCTAACATGGAAGCTATGATTGTTGAAGTGAATAAGCTGAATGATTCAAACTCCAATTTGAGAAAGGAGTTGGAAGGACTGACTATTCGGTTTAGTCAAGAGCTTGAGAACCGGAGAAAAGCTGAAGATCTGGTAAAAGACAGAGATCATGAGATCTCCAAGTTGAAACATGAGATTAGTGCACTAACTGCTCGCCTTCATGAGAGTAGAATGGAAAAAGAAGACATGCAAGGAGAATTGAACATTGCCATCTCTGAAAATGCAAGTCTTATGGAGACAAACACTGCTATTTCCAAAGAACTCTTTGAGTCAAAGGAAATACTTGCTAAGTTTGGCAAAAGTACAATCAAGCTAGAGCAAAAGCTTGAGTCATCTAGACCGGCAAAGAATACCAATGGTCTTGGTTTTTCTAGACATGAGGAAGGAGAATCCTCAGGAACAAATGCTGAAGCATCAAAGAAGCAACCAACACTCAAAGGAAAAGGTAAGCAAAAATTCAAACCTATTTGCTTTAACTGTCTTAAAGAATGACACATTGCTAATGTATGTAGGAACAAAGCCTACAATAACTTTCCTTATTTTATCAACAATGTACCTAGATTCAATAAGTTCAATGGTCATTGTAATGCATGCAACAAGTTTGGGCATAGAGCATTTGAATGCAGGTCTGTAGTGGATAACACTGGAAGATATCCTCAGAGGACCCAAGGAACTAGTCCTAAATCTTTTATGAACCGGAACCACAACCGGTTTAATGACTTCAATCATCAGTCAAGAAGTAGTGGTCATCAAGTGGCAACCGGATGGAGAGAAAGTTGTATGATCTGTCATGGTCATGGTCACACTGCTGCAACATGCAGAAGGAAGAATGGAAGCATGTACAATGGACCTTGGAGAGCACTTGGACTTGTTTGCTATCACTGCAACAAACCGGGTCACATTGCAAGATTTTGCAGAAGCAGAAAAAGTATATCTGATGATATACCGATTACTCAGGAAGGAGAAATCGATGTTGAAAAAGTTCAAGGGGACATGAAGAAAACATGGAGGAAGAAACCAACAATGTTGGAAGAGGAACCGGTTTTTGCACCTAGTGTGGAAATATCGGAACTGGCAAACTAAGCCTTAAAGGCTTAGGGGGAGCAAATGGCGAAATGCTTTCGAACCCCTGGTTGACACCGGTAAAAGACCTTAACCGGTATGCTATACCTGTCACTTGGCAGAAGACCGGAAATGGTAAAAAGGCAATTTAGGGTTTACACCCTAATAGAGGAGCATTAATGATGGTAGGTGAGAGACATGTATAAATGCATTTTTCAAATCATTTCTCACTATCTGTTTTCGAGCGAAGAAAAGTTTTCAAGTGCAGAGCGAAGAAAAGGCGATTTGAGCTTAGATTTCAAGAAATTGAATAACCTTGAAAGAGATTCAAATCCAGTTTGCAAGTGGTAGTAGAGAACACAAAGTGGTGATTTGGCATCCAACAAAGAGTGAAGTGAAGCAGAATCAAGAAGCCCTAAATTCGTGTTTGAAAGGTATTTTTCATGTTCTTGAAATACTCTTCAATGGCTTCCGCATCTCATACCAGTTCAAGTACATCAATTGAGTCGGAAAGTTTTATTCAGAGGAAGTCAAAATATAATGCTTTGTCACAAGTCCCGGTTGGAGTCATAGTCGAAGAAGGAATTTTCGATTATATTGATTGCAAAATAGAAGACCTAGGGTCTTTAGCCATTCATACTCAGCTAGGTCTATTTTACGGAAAGGACAAAAGGATCAAACCGGAGTTCAGTATCTTGGAGAAGAAGAAACTCCATAATGCAGCATATTTTCTGGAAGACTTCACAGAGGATCACATCAGGATCATCTTGAGCAGAGTCCATGGTGACAAGATGTACCTAGAGAGAATGCATGATATCACACCTGAGGCAATTCATGCAGTCACCGGTTTCAGCAACACAGGGGAAGTACCAGCCCTAAGAACGGTAAGCAAAATGGAAATGAACAAGCTCACCGGTTCAACAAGTGATTCACAAGGTATGATAGTCAATCCTATCAAGGATGATCTAGTGAAATATGCATGCATGGTAATAGGCTACAGAACATTCTCAGCCAGCAGGATTAATTTTGTATCTGTTGCAGCAGTAAATGCCGCTTACTGGATGATTAAAGAGGATAAATCATTTGACCTATGCACCGGTATGCAGAGGCAACTCTTGTTAAATCTAAAAGCAATCAAAAAGGACAATTCACTGAGGTTTAAGTTTGGACAACTACTGGTAGGGTTGTTCTTTTATTTCCAAGGCTACTTTCTGGGTGTAGGAGATGTCCAGTGGTCCCCTGACCAACCGGTAACCAAGCAGATAAAGGAAAGTGTGCAAGCCATTGGAACTGGCTACCCTGAGGTATTGAACAAATATTTTGACGAGTTCAACATAAAGATGAGTCAGAGGGTATGAATCTCAAGTGACATAGTGAAGAAATATGAAGATGACATATGTTTCACTATTCAGGTGGACAAATGTCTAATGGAGGTTGTTGAGCCTAGAATGGAGGAAGTGGAGCCTATGGGCTATGAGGTCATGTTTGACATGCTGGAAGGGTATGCTTCAACCCTTATTGCCTCGCCTCTTGATCCAAAGGCTAAGAAAATCGAAACCTACTTGGAGAGGATCGCACCAGTTGAAGAACCATCAATGAAGAAGGGAAAAGAACCGACAGCTAAGAAAGCTAAGGCAGTGCCTGTAGCATCAGTACCAGCTACCACTGCGACTCCAAGAGTGACCAAGCGGTCACCGACAAAGAAGAAATTAGAGGTAACACCGGCAAAAGTCTTCGAAAGAAAGAGGAAGACTAAGGCAAATGAACCGGACTCCGAAGAAACCGAGTCTGATGAATAGCCCAAGAAGGCTAGATAGACTAAGAAGATGAAGAAGAATGAACTGGCAACATCCGCACTGGTAAATATAGATATCTCCTCTTACAAACCTTTGACACATTGTCAAAGAACAGTATAGAATATTAGGAGAAAGTTACTTCATGATTTAATAGATTATTATGATGAATTCAATAGTGAGGAAAAAGATGAAGTACTACAGGAAATCATTCTTTATTTATGTAAAAATGACCGGTCACCATCAGAGATTAAATCTTAGACACCAGATTCATTATTTAAAGCATTGGACAACAAATGGTGCGTTGCCATTGAAAAGGAACAAGAGATTAGGGAGAAAGTTTTTGCACAGTACTTCCCCGAACTCTCAAATTCAGAATTATTTGATGTATTGGATCAAAATAAAGGTCTCTTCTTCACAAGGAGAAGAAGACTCTGGTTGTTGGAGGGGAGAGTTGATGATGTAGAAAAGGATACACATCAACACATGGCCCATGCTATCAGCTTTCACAAAGCACGAATGGCCAACCTCCAAGCGGAAAAGGAACCAGTTATTTCCAAACCGGATGAGGTTTTTGATGAGGAAGGAAACTTGGTGGAGGAACCAATCGACACCATAGATGTCGATGCCCTGGATATAGATGATGTCACTCAGGACATACCTTCTAAGGAAACTGAACACGGGCAACATGCCGATCAGGGTGGTGAACAAGCTGTGGACACACAACAAGTGGCAAAAGATTAGGAAGAGAAAAAGAAGAAGGATGAAGATGAGAAACAAAAGAAAGAGGAAGAGAAGAGAAAAGAGGAAGAGAAGAGAAAAGAGGAAGAGGAGAAAAGAAAAGATGAAGAGAAGAAGAAGCAAGAAGAAGAAAGGAAGAAGAAAGAAGAAGAGGACAAGGAAGGAAAGAAGATGAAGGAAGAAGAAGAAAAGAGGAAGAAGGAAGAGGAAGAAAAGAAGAAGAAAGAAGAGGAGAAGAAGAAGAAGGAAGAGGAAGAGAAGAAGAAAAAGGAAGAGGAAGAGAAGAAGAAGAGGGAAGAAGAAGAAAAGGAAGAGTAGAAGAGGAGAGCAAAGGAGAAGAAAAAGACAGAGGAAGACAAGGAAGAAGAGAAGAGAAAAGAAGCGGAAAAGAAGAAAGCTGAAGAAGCCAAGGAACATGAAGTGACAAAAAGCTCTCAGGTGGAGACTCTGAAGGCAACCAGAAGTCAATCATCACCAATTGATCTCTCTAGTCCTATCGATCTCCAATCTGCAAGTGAGTCAGAGCTTATGCAGAGCATCAAGTTTGGTAAGGAGCACCTTGAGATCATTCGTAGGAAAAAGGAACAGGACATCATTCAGGCAGCTGTAGACACTCTTACCGGTTTAATCCCCGGTACTAATCTTCCTGACACTGATTCATCACTAGCATAACTTAAACTTCTGTGTACTGTAGTGGATGATCAGGTGCAGAGTCTAGAAGAAGCAATAGAGGCCAATGTAAAGAAAGAGCACCAAAAGGCTCTTAATGTTGCTCTAGTAAAGAAATTAAATGAGCTTAGGACTGAACTGCTAAAGGATCAAAAGGACATAAGGAGTGCCTTGGATGAGGGAAACTTACTACTCAGCAAAATCTGTCAACCTCATCTGTTCTGTGATGATGTGCTAGCCAAGAAGCAACAACTTCAAATGGACTTACAGTCCTACTTGAGCACATTCAAGACTCCTTACGACTCCTTTACAACATATGGGCAAACCGTTCACCGGTTCCAAATCCAGTCAGCCAAGATGGAGCAAGAGATCAGCACAAGGTCTAGGGATTTGTAGGAGCTTCAACTGGTATTACTTCCACGACTGCAAATTCTCTAGAAATGTTATCTGAACCTGGATGCCTTGATAGTCACACAAGAACTGAGCACAATAGATGCCATGGAGGAATAGGTATCACAAATGCAGACAGAGAAGGAAGTGGAGACCTCCCTACTTGAGTCCTAGTCTCTTTCCATGAAACAATTTTTGCAGGACTATAAAGCGGTTTTTGACAAGTATTATTCATTATTGTCATAAACTCTTTTATATATATATGGAAATAGGTTTTTCAGTGGTACTTTGTCATTGTTGGCAACGGGGGAGAAGTATATACGTTTTTTAAAATTTTAAAATTTTGATATATCGGGGGAGAAGTATATTAGAAGGAGAAGTATCAATTTTGAAATTTTGATATATTAGGGGAGAAGTATATCAGAGGGAGAAGTATCTGTTTTGAAATTTTGATATATGCTATGATATATGCTATATGCTCTGAATGCAAAATTGCTATGCACTCTGTTGATTAAGGGATAATCTATATGCTTAGGGGGAGCAATTTTGTTAATGGCAAGTTTTTCTGTTGTAAAACACTTAGATGTCAAAATTTTATTTTCCTAAGTGTTGCCATCAATGCCAAAGGGGGAGATTGTTGGCATTTTTGTGGTTTATGCTATGATTGTCATTGATGGACACACACTTGTATTGAGATCCCCTTTATATGTATGAGTTTATGCTCAACTGGTATTTGTTCCAACCGGTATGTTGTATACTAGTCTCTAGACTAGTGGCGATTTTGCAGAATGTGTTTCCCGGTCTAAAGCGGCATGACGATGCCAAGTGGTTCGTAGATCACAAGCGGTACGAGGGAGCAAAGTGGCACAACACATTCTTACCAGTCTTCATTTGTGTCAAACCGGCAATCGGTATTTTGTATGAATCGGTAATACTCTATGATGAGTTACTAACCGGCATTTTGTGATGAGTTACCAATCCACCGATTGTTTGACGGTGCCGACACATTGACGGTGATTCTTGTGTCATGTTACTGAGTATGTCTAGATTCATTGAACCTAGGAAATTGTAATGTAATCCTATTGGACCGACATGAAATCAGATTCCTTTAAAAGGACATCATGTCTAGGGTTTTTGAGTTGTTGCTATTGCTGAAAGGGTTAATGTCGAGCTAGGGTTTAAGGTGGAAGCTGAGAACGATCTTATCTAAGAAGATCAAGTTGTAATTGTGAGAGAGAGAGAGAAGACTGAAGTAATGCTGGAATGCATTAGCTGTGAGCAATACTGGATCTAACCAAGCAGTTTGTGCTATTAGATAGATCAAACACTTGTTGATTACTCACATATTTGACAAGTCTGTAGCCCTTAACCAGGTAGGCCTCAAAGCCTTTGTAAAATCCTCTAACAAGGTGGTTCACACATGTGAATCTAAAATCCTCTAACAAGGTAGTCTTTAATTGGACTTATCTCCTAACATAGATTGAGATTCCTAACAGGATCTATTCTGGTGAAGAACATTGTAAGACCTTAACTGGTCTGACCTTAACCAGTCTGGTTTCTATTCCACAGATAGTGACTTGTGAGTTCCATCTCACTGTGGTTTTTCCTAGTTGGGTTTCCATGTCAAATATCTTGTGTTATGGTTGTATTGCTTTTGTGGGTGAATGCTTTATTCGCATTTTGGTTTGCATGTGTGGCAACCGGTTTGACTGTTAGGCTACTTTACCAGTTTATCTTTAAACTGTGTAATTGTTTTAGTGTAGAGATTTTTGGCATACTAATTCACCCCCCCCTCTTAGTATTCATCAAACACAAAATACATAACCATTTTTGCCTAATCTAAATAGTAAGTGTATATTCTACGAGGATGTGTTCAAATCCCCAATGTTTTAACAGGTTTGGTTACAATGAATACACTTCCAAAAAGACTCTTTATTCAAGGGTCATAAGTAATACCATAGCCCACTAGTCTCGATACTCCGTCAGCTCAAACAGCCGTGTCACCCCCTAGAGGGCGCCCATTTTTTTGCCTTTTGCCAGAAGTTAACTCAAAGTGAATTGCTTCACAATTGAGTAGTTATCTTGGGAGATATATGGTGAGTGATCTTGGGGGTGGATTCTTCCCCACCCTTGCACTATGATATTACAAATGTCTGGTTACTGACTCGGCTCAAGGTTTCTATTTCTAAGGTTCGTAATCAAGCTTCCTATTCGGTCGTCAGTGATAAACTCCCTCAGGAGGCTTCCCAACCTTTAGAACAAAGGCTTTACGTATCTCAAGGATACTGGGGGAAGACTAATCGCTGCATGCAACTGTTGAAAAGGACTTTCGTCACTTTCCACTTTTGATTATAGTGGGTTGGAACACTTGGCGTCAAAGCCGTTTCCCACTTAGGTCATTCCCTTCACATTGGCCATACATGGTTTTAAGAGTTGATTTCAACCCCTCAGGAAGGCAGGCCTGCTAAAGGGTTTTATTTACTTGAAATACTAAAAGCGTAAGAGTAGTCTGGTTTTTTGATCACCCAGTTAAGGGGAGAGCATATACCTTCTACTTTTGAGACAAGGCAATCAAGTTGTTCTTTTTATCCTGTCAATTCAGTGATTTTCTAAGATCTATATGGAGATGTTGCTCCACAAAAACATGGTGTTTATTTTATTTCCTCAAATCAGTGATTATCTAATCTAGGAAAAGAACCTGGTCAACAAAGCAAATCTTTGATTTGGTCAACAAAAGAAAATCGGCAAAAGGGGAATAACTTCCCTCTTTGATTGTAACTGACTTTTGTAACTTGGCATGATTCTTTACTTTGCCCAAATTTAAAGATGGATCCTTTTATGCACCAAAGGATGGTGAAATTCTTTTTAAGCCCTTTTGCAAAAATGAAAATTTGTATTGTTCTTTTTAATGTCCAAATTGAGAAATTTTCTCCTAGAAAAACAAGAAAATTTTTGATTGTTGTTCGTTTACTTGCCCAAAATAAAAGTGAGTTCAGTTTTATTTAAACAAGAAAAGAAAGAAATTTGAATTTTGCCTAACTTAGAAAAGTTAGTAAAAATTTAAACTACTTTAATTCTAGCTTAAATAGATTCAAAACCTACAATCATATGTTAGTAACCTGCAGAAAACCAGTTAATTAGTTAGCAAAAAGGTGAATTCCATGGACTTCTACTAGTCTAAATTTTAATTTCTGTTACAAATAAGCTCTTTGTTTTCTGTCTGTGATGCGCTATAGAACAGACTGTATGCGCTACAAGATGACTGTGATGCGCTACTCTATTTCTCTAATGTGCTGTTCTGTATTTCTGATGCGCTACTCTATTTTCTGGATGCACTACTATGTTTTCCTCCCGCGCCGAGACCTACAGGAAAATGTTAGTGAGGATGATGCACTAAGCTAAGGATGTCACGCGCTAGATGATGAACCCCATGCGCTGAACAGAAAGCGGGATGCACTAGACTGTTAACCAGATGTGCTAGGAAATGTTTCCCATGCGCCGATTCTTGTTTCCCGTGGACCTGCAAAAGTGGTTAAATTCAAAAACGGATTTGATATATAGGGTCAGGCCCCACGGTGTGCGCTAGAAATGTATGTGGGAAAAGTAGGTCGATAGAACTCAAAATGTGAAAATTGAAGCCTAAGGAGCCTTGCTCACACACCCACATGACTTCTTGGTGCAAGCTATGGAGTCATGAAGTATGGCTCAGCTTCCCAAGGTTGGTTCCATGGTTCTCTATCTCACAAGGTCCCTCAAACCAATTTCTCTACTCTCATATCACTGAGCAAAGTGGTTTAGGGATGACAAATGCAAGAACGAGGGATGCTTTGGTTGATTTTAAGATTAAATGCATCCTAAGTTATACATGATCCTATAAATGCAATAAACTAGTTTATAAGATGACAAGATTAGAAACAAGACTATCCTAGCATGCTATATTAGTCTATGATTAAGCTAAATGATAAGGAAAATACTCTAAACATGCATATTTAGATTAATTCCCATTGAAAAGAGAGGCTAAATGATGAGCATAAAATGACATATTAAAGATTGGATGGATTTGAGTACAAGTGTGATGCTAAAGACTTGGATGATGAAAATGGAGGATGGAGAGCTCTATTTATAGCAAAAATAGGGCAATGAATGGCTAGGATTGAAAGAGGCAATCAAGGGTTGAGTTTGAAAGTTGGGAATCCATGTTTGCAATTTGCACCAATGAAATGGTGACAAATTTTAACATAAGACTAGTTGAGAGAAGGGGTTGGAGACATTAAACGCCCGAGAAGACCTCATGGTTACCTTAGGGGGTAAGGGTTAAGGTTAGGTTAGGGTTATCCAATGGATAAAGGTTTTATCCAAAGGATAAACTCTTGTGCAAAAGATTAAAGATAATCATGGTCAAAGCAATAAATGCTTGATGAGACCCTTGGGTTACATGGAGGTTGAGTTTAGGGAAATTCTTTAATCATGCTAGAGGGTTGAGTTAACCATTAATGGTTTAGGAGACTTTCAAAGTTAAGTAGTTGAAGCCTTTAAGGGTTTTCAAAGACTTTGAGGGTTTGAGAAGTGACTTCCACTTGCTTAGGGATGTGACAAAGTTTAGGAAATGGGTTAGGTTAAATTATAAGTGATTAGAAGAGTTTAGAAGGGGTTAGGAATAGGTTTAGGAAGCAAGTGGGAGATGTAGGATTTTGCAAGTGGATGAAGGGATGATATGATTTTAATGGAATAAAATGAATTTAATTCAATTTGGTTGTAATTTGGGGAAATCAAATAAATTAGATATATTCAATTTAGGATAAACTATTTAATTAAATTTGAATTTAATTAAAAGTGGATAGAAGGGATTTAATGATTTATTCATTAAATGTCAAAAGAGGTCTAGTGAATTTAATTTAAATAAATTGAGTAATTTACTTAATTTAAATAAATTGAGTAATTTACTTAATTTAAATAGAGGAATGTCGGTGATTTAATTAAATAGAGAAATGAACATAAAATATTCATTTAGGAATATGGTCATTTTTATACGTCTACATTATGTTATTCTTCTTATGCTGAATTCCTTACATTTGGATTGTCTTTTCTTATTATTTGTTGGATGAATTCTGAAATTTACACATGCACATCACTGTGAATATTTAGCTTTGAATGAATGGAGTGGTTATATCCTTGTTCTATGGATATGAATTTCTTAGGGTAGAATCTCTGTATTCTATTCAATTATAATTCCCCCCTTTTTTCCTTTATAGTTTTTCTGGTTTAAAAAGCTTAGCCTTTCTTGCCTTCTAGTTATTAAAGGAATACCCCAAATAGAAACAAATTACATCATAAGAGGGAGCTGTACCTCTAAAATTCAAAGGAAAATTGCTAATTTGATAGAAATTTCTCTAGATGTTTGTTTCTATTTGTCTTTCACCTTAGGCATTTAGGAGTCATCTTTGAGTTATTTAAGAGAGACAAATCTATTAACTAGCACAAGGCATCCAAAAACATTAAAATAAATTTATAAATGGATAATATGATTCCCTCTTGTTTTGGTGTAGCATTTTGGGAGGTTACCAAACCACAATTTAAGGTAAATCATATAGAGTTTAGTAACTACAACTTTCATTCTTTAACGTCTAGAAAAAAAATTAGGGGGAAGGTGAGGAAGAAAGGAGAGGAAGGGAAATCATAATTGAAGGATATTTGTTGTATTTCCTTCTTGCAAATTACAAGACATTGTAATCATATTTGTTTATTTTGAATGTGAAACCAGTAGGCTTAGATTTGTAATAGAAATCAGATTTTTCTTTTAATCATGAGATCTTTGTTGAATTTGCATATTCTAAATCTGAATTTATTTGTGAGTTTTCTGATTTATGATAGATCAAATTTTAAGGGAGTGTATCCCCCTACATTACTTATAACCCATTAAGATTTTAATATTATATCATTCTTACTAGAGCTTAAATATTGATCCCACATTTATATATTTCTCATCCTCCTCCCCATCTCCATCCTCAATGATCTCATATGTGACTCTCCTCCACTATTCTATTTAGTTTCCTACCTATCCTTGGACCCCTATCCCACTTAGCTCTACTAGTTTGACTAGATTTTGTCTTGATGACCTCATGTCATAGTCATTTGTGGTGCTTGCATCTACTATATTGACTCGTAGATCTCGTGGCATAAGTTCTAGTCTAAAAGTCTACAATGGGCATCCCTATTGAGAGAATTGAACCCACTCTGCTACCTCTCTTTGAGTTATAGAATACATTTCCTCTACTATATATTATCCTTGCTACTACTTAAAATATCTCCTAAAATGCTTTGGCAAGTATCTCTCTATGATATGAGCCACTTATCCAATCAAGTATCTAGGTTATCTTCAATAGGATAGCTTCTCTTTTTCATTCGACCATACCTCATAGTCCCTGCATGGCCTTCATATGAAGCTATCCAAATCATCTACAACTCATCTCAAATATTTCATGTCCCCTATTCATCTATATGCCAATGGTGCACTATATAGGTAGACATAAGGAAATCTTCCTTATATCCTGTTGGTAGTTGATTGCATGATCACTATGTGCTCCCATTCCCATTTGTGTAGAAGAGTCATCCATATGATAAATTGATAAATTGACTTCCTCTATGTACACTACTTGATGCATGTTGTAGTATCAGTGAGATAGGATGCATGGAACCCAAATGTAAGTAATCCCCTCCTCTAGCACTCTCCCCCATCTAATGGTTAATCCTCTCAACCTCTAATCTAGGACAAGTACTCCTCCAATGATGTGTGCTATTAGAACTAATAGTGTGTTGAATCTAATTATATCTTATTAATGATCCATCTCCATATGGTTAATCCCTAGGTCCTTTGTCAAGAAGACCCTACCAATTGTATCCTCTCTCAATTTGTGTTTAATACCACCTACTTTGCATGGATAGGGATCCATAGTATTCTCTAGTTTTATTGTCATCTCTCCTACCAATAAAATAATGGCACCATGCTCACTATGCCACGTTTCCACTAGTGTACCCATCATGGATGGATTACACCTAACCTAAGACATGTGTATAATGTACCATAGTCCAACCACTCCTAAGAAATCCTTGTCACTCTCAATAAGTCAAAGTCTCAGTTTCATTATTCATGAGTGTTTCTCTTGTGACTTAAGGGGATTTAAATCCCACACCCTTCAAACTTAAGTTGTTAGTCATTCACCTAAGTCTAAGCTAGAATAAATTTCACAATTTCCAATTGTGCCTCCCTTTACCCAACTACATGATGGTTTTCACCATTGGTGTCCCCCTATTGACCAATTACACAATTGTTTTGAATAGGTGCCTCTTTCTTCTATCCAATTGCACAATTTATTGCCAATTGTTTTGTTTCAAGTCTCATTTGTATAGACTTCACCTTCCCAAATATTCTTACTTCTAGCTAGTTGCACTATTTCACTAACCAAAAGTGCCAACTTGCCCCCTAATCACAACTTTTTAATGGCCAATTTCTCCTTTCTACCCTAATTTGACCTAGTTTGACATCTCAACCTAAACCTCCCATCTAACCCTAATAAATGAAATTTATACAAATCCAAAAATAAACTAAGGATAAGCATATAATGCTAGACTTATACCAGCAACTCATTTATAGATTTGAACCTCCTCTTCTCAATGTAATTCCCACAAAAATCCTAGCATCTCATTAACTCCTCCTTCTTTGAACTCTGAAACTCTCAAATTCCAATTGGGATAGTACGAATGAGATCAGTGAGCCTCTTCAACCCTATTTATAGTATTTTAAAACCCTAAGTTGTACCTTTTTCCATTCTATTTACTTTCCTATCTTCTTTGTCGTGATATTGACTTGAACCTATTTTTCTAGCAATATCCATCCTACCTCTATCTTATCATTGGGGCATATCATTAGTACATTTTTTTTCTTTGAAAGAAAGCTATAAAAGCATTGTCTCAAAGAGGGGCAAAATGTAGGCATCTAAATTTGGCTAATGCATTTCCCTATTTTACCATGTCATCATCTCTTATCATTTTCTTCTATCCATATTAATTAAATACTTTTGTACTTTTTAAGACTGTAAGAATCAAGTAGCTCTCTATAATTTGTAGTGCACCTAATAAAACAAATTCATGTGACTAAGCATGCCAATGTGACATACCCTTCGATACCACGAGGATGGGGGAAGATCGGACCTCATGACCTCTTTCTTACAACAACATACTTTAGCAAATTGAGACAAAGCTCCCATCCCAAATTTTGTATTACATGATCAAGCTAATATTTTCTCTATTAATTAAATGATTTTTAATTAAGAAATTAATTCATTATTCTTTTCTTCGATTCATTAATTATATTTTTTTGTTTAATTAATTTTACCATTTTTCTTTCAATATTAATTAAATATTTTATTATTAATTAATTCCCTCATGATTAAATAAATTTTAAATAGTTTATTTTATTTTTCCACCTCAAATAAATAAATAAATGTTCTATTTATTTCCTTTGTGCATTACACCCTCTTTATCCTTCCACTTCATCAATCCCTATGCTAATATTAGGTCCCAATCTCTCTCAAATTTTCTCATCCATTGATCTTTGTCTTCACCATTCATCAAATATTATGTGAGGTATATAAATAAGACCTTCACTCACTCATTTCCTCTCATACTTTATTATCAAAGGATCCCTAACATACATTATAATCAAGAACAAGAGCATACATTATGGTCATATCCTAGCATTTCATGAGAACTATCATTATCAAGCAAGCAAGTAATCACTATCAAGCATCCATTATTAAGCATCAACCCTTCATCTTATCATGATGATATCAAAGTTATGCTACAAATTCTAATAGAAAATCTTCATCAAGAATTCGGGTACTTATCAAGAAACAATGAAGCAATTTAATGTCTTTGTTGGGGTATTATTGTTTATTGTTTGATTTAATGCATAGATCTTAGGCTTTATTGAGTGATTGTTGAGTATGAATTTGGATCTTGCATTGAATTTTTTCCACTTATTTTGATTGATATTTTCATTATCCACAAATGCTATGTTCTTATTAGAGAAGTTTGAGACAGTCTAGATAATGTTGTAGATTCATTTATGAATCCAATGACCTTGGATAAGTTATTTTGTTATATAAAGAAGCTATGGGTATTGATCATGTACCTTTTTCTTTTTTTTTAATCCATGGATGTATTTGTAATATACAATATCATGTGGGACAATATTATGATTAAGGTTCCATTTACCTTGTAATTGTATGTATTATTCACATGTCTCCAAAACTCTTGGAATTTATCCTTTGACATATAATGTGTAACTAAAAATTAATTTTGTAATTCTTATTCTCTCATAATCTTGATATTAGATGTTATTGCATTCATGAAGAAGCTAGATTTGGTGGTGATGGTTACAAATCTATTTTTTTTAAATATCTCAACTTGGGCCCAACAAATGAATAGTGGGTCATATTGAGTTTATTGATAGGTCCCATGTGAGTTGGGTCATAATGTTGGATTCTTATCTTGGGATATGGGTCATTTTGGAGGAGTTATAAGTCAAATATATTATATATTATTAGTACAAAGGTTAGTTTTATTATTTATGGCTTATAGGGAGTTACATTTACTATTCTCAAAAGAGCTTCTTCATTTTAGACATGGTATTTTTTACTTTTACCATGTTTGATGGTACAATATTTGGGAAACCATTTTTTAGTATTTCTCACCCATGTATATGTAAATTAAAGGATGATAGTATTTTTATGAGGTTGTTTATACCTACATAGTGTTGCTAGAGTGTTATCAAAGTTTAGGGTGTTAGTGTGTTGTTATATCTCTCATTTGAAGATTAATACATACTTGTTCTCTTTCCCATGTGGATTTTTTTATTGAAAGAGTTGATTCATGTAAATGTTATGTCACTTATTATTTTTCTATTTATAATGTGCCAATCCTTGTTAATTAAAATTTTTCATATTTGTATTCCTTTTTAAAAAGATTTTTCATAGTAGTTTCACCTTGTAAATGAATGATTATTAGATTTACCCTTACTTGGGGGACTTTGTGTCTTCCCTTTCTATATGTTGCACATTTATGTTTTCCTCTTTTAAACATTGAGAATTACTTTTTCTATATCTTGGGGACCTACCCATTGTTTCAACTTCACTTATTTGTTGTTTATTCATAGCTGTATTTTAAATTTATTCCCTTATTTCATTATCATGCTATATTTTCCTAGCTTCATACCTTATTTCAACTTCATATCTTATTCCACCTTAATGCTCATGTTCCTTCATTCTCTTGTTCTAATTTCATGGCATACTTCCTTAAGTATTTACCCAAATTATTTTGGCCATTGAGAGTTGCATCATTGTTTTGCATTGCCCTTGTTAGATGTAACCTTACTACTTTAATGATAAATCCAACTCATATGTACTTACCATACTTTATCATTTTATATGTTACACATCTTTCTCATATAATGAATTCAATATTCTTATTGCCTTACATGACTCATATACTCTACATAATTATGTATAGATTACATTTACTTTCGAGGTGTTCTCTCTCCTTCAATTTATTACATCCTATGGATAAAACTAATTGAAGGGTGAACATGTATTGTAAATAACATTCCTATGTTGACTTTTTAGGTAGTGAAAGATTCTACAAAGGCTCACCATTGCAACTTAAAGATCGATCAATTTTATATGACATTGATTGTGCTTCTTGTGCCTTATAATTCCATGGATTCCAAGATACACTCAGTATTATCATTTTTCAAATAGCTAGAATCTTTCTAACTTTTTCTATGATTGCTAGATAGTTAGCAAGGTCCTATTTTGTAACAAGTTTTAATTTGCAATAAACAAGTGTGCATTTTTAATTTATTTTTACAAGATGTATGAACGAAGCACAACAAAGGGATAATTGCACGAGTGCACCTTGTAGGATTCATTAATTTATATGGATTAACCTTCATACCTTTCAATGGTTAAATATTTAGTTTACATGCATTTGCATAATTGATATGCATGTTAAGATGCATGATCATTTATGATTTACATGCACATTAAAATGAAAGAAAACTTTTATGGTTAAATTAGCATACCCATATCATTTTTTTTTCAGATAATTTTATCGACACATGTATATAGTGACAAACTACACAATCTTGTACAAAGTTGAATTTATTCCTCTAGCTTTATCATACACTTAATAATGTACATTTTATCCCTACCTTATCCTTACATGCACACATTTTTATACATTTTCTTATATCCTACATTTATTAAACCCATCCATTCATTTTAATGTCCCCTTCTCAATGATGAGAAGTTCAGTTGGCCATTAGCCCATTTCGGAAGCAAAAATTAGGGTTTCCAATTTTGGTGGAGGTTTGCAGGATCTGATTGATGATTGATGAGTTGGAATTCTATAGTTTAGATTGTGGATTCCTTCTGGGTTTTCCGAGAGCTTCGCAGGGTGTGACATGCATTCAGTTCGGAGAAATTTTCTGAACTTACTATTTTTAGTAAGTTGGAGGCAACTATCAAGATTTCAGGGTTTTTCTAGGATTTCTGAGTTCACTCATGAGGTTTGAAGAGCAATATTTTTGGTGATGTTTTCAGGACTTACCATTTTTTAGTAAGTACTATATTTGGCAGTACCATTTTTAGCAGATCAGTTCAGAGCTCCAACTCAGTTTAGTTTTGGTGATTTTGAGCACTTTAGTCTCCAATTCAATTTGGCAATAATTAGTATTTGAGGAGAAGATATTTTAATGTATTAATACCTTAGGCATAAGGTTTTAATATTTGATTATTTTTGCATGACATAGGAAAGGAGAAGATAGTAATTTTATCCTAAGTCTACTTGGGCGAATCTTGTTGGACGCCAAAGTACAAATGCATTATTATTATACACCTTAAGTTATCTCCAAGAGTTCAACTTAAGGAGGGGGTCATGTTTGGACACCATATGCTAAGGGGGAAAATATGAAATGCAACACCAAGTATAGAAGGTGTCATGAAATGAAATGAAAGTGAAATGAGGGGAATTTGGGTGCCATTTGGATTTGAATTTGAGCCTTCAGAATCTATATATATGAGTGTTGGCCTCTTATTTGGGTTCTTTTTGCAAATATTATTAAAAAGTGTTATCAAAATGCAGAGTGAAGCTTTGGGGAACAGTTACCTCCTAGCCATTGCTTATTTTCTTGCTTGCAATATAGAAACTGCTCGAACTAGAGCCTTCTCTTCATCTCAGAGGAGTGGATTGCAGATAATGTTGTTGATTTCTATATTGTTTTCTAATTTTTGGAAGTGTTTCAGAGTGTCTAGGTTGTTGTTTGTGTGTTGTGTTGAAAAGGTTTTTGTTTGCAAGTCTCAATATGTTATTCTTCTCATTTTGGATATTTCCTCTATCTCTCGGTTTGGTTTAGGTGATACATTTTGTGAGTTTATAGAGCTTAATCTAGTGTCTTGGATTATATCTTTGCAAATCACCCCCTTAGCTGGTTGTACTATGTGGTTGCATGCTTTGGGATGGGTGCATAATATATTTAGGTTAGTTGTAGTTTTTTTTTCCTAGGCTTGATCGCCTACCTCCTAGGAGTCATATAATTTCAGTCTCATGTCATTTGGTTAAGATTTGAGGGAGTTGTCAGTGTTTTAGTGGGATTTGGTGTTGTCGGTCTGTGTGTTTTTAGCATACTGGAAGTTTATCAGATTTAGAGTTTTCTGAGTTTAGAGTAATTTTCTTGTGTGGAGAGTCCCTTGTACCTTGTGGAGATGATTGACAAATATGTGTAGCTATGTTCAGTTATTTACCTTTGTTGTAGACATGCAAATTAATGTAATGTTGAATAGTAGTACTATTAGCAAGTTATATTTGGAATTGCTCTTCATTTCCCACCGAACAAGTGGAAGAGGTTGGCTTGCCACCTATATCTTATTATGTGTAACTGTCCTCCTGTTGCATAAGTGGTAGAGTTGATGGTTAATTTCATTCCCAGTCCTCCCACTGGATAAGCGGTTGAGTGATTAATATTTCAATTTCTTGGCTTGTCCTTGGCTGGTTTGCTGCTAGTTGATTTCTTCAATAATTTTGTCACCTGTTGTATAAGCAGAAGGGTTTGGATTGCCACCCAAGTATTGTAATATTTCCATTTATTTGAAGATAATGATCCCCTCAACATCATATGCTCTTACCTTCCCATATTGGGCACTTGGTGATCAAAAAGTGGAAGGGTTACAATTTTCGCATTATTGTATTTTTTGATTTCCTAACCTTAACGGGTTCTTGTTATGTTGTAGCTGGAAATTAATCAAAAAAAATTGTGGGGACTTTACATTCACTTACTTTCATGTATTCACATCCCAGTTTGGTCTTGCCATTTTCATTTTCTAGGAAATGTTCATGATCATGGGGATGTCCTCATAGTCATGAATGTGTCCTGCCCAAAATTAAATTTTGTTAACCAACCCCTACCTTTCTTGCCCAAATTTAACTAAGCACATGTTTATGATATTTAGTGTTATGTGCTAGCTCTGAAAGATATTTGATTTTATTAATTTCACATCTCTCATCTCCAAGCATCCTCTCTCATTTTAAAGCATTAAATGAGTGATTAATAATAAAAAAAATTATTTGGTCATTTAATATGAGTAAATAAAGTACATCCTAGCAATATTTACTATTATCTTTGTTGAATTGGTTGAAGGGACCGAAATAATGAGAGGGGGGGGTGAATCAGTATTCTCATAGATTCTATAAACTTTCTCACAACTTCTTAACCTTTTACGGATATGTCAGATTTATCGATTAAGGACATCAACATGAAATAGAAAATATAGAATAAACAAGAAAACACAACCACAAATGGACCACCAAATTTTATAAGTGGAAAAACCAAATGGAAAAAATCATAGTGTTAACTCTCAATATAATATAACTAGTTATATGGTGTTTACAAAATGGGTAGCTCACTACGGGATGGCTCACTGCCAAATTACAAAAGTGACTCACTCCTAGAATTCTCACTGTAATAGATATAGATGAACTGTGGAAAGTTGCATCTCCAATGCATGATATCAATTCCAAATTAAGCTCAGATCATAGCTCTCAAAACTTACAATAGATCTGGTAAAGGATATTTGTACCACTATCCACAAACACCTGTAATAGATCCGGTGAAGGATTACTATAATACTTCTATGTCAAACCAAACACTTGCAACAAATCTTGTTAAGGATTAATGCAAATGCTATCTGCACCCTGACTCTACTCCAACTACTTCATTGTCCACAACTCACACTCCACACACTACACTCTTATCTTCTACTTCTCAGTCACTCATTATCCATGTTTTCCTATTGAATGCATATACACAAATATATATACTAGAAAGCTTACACACCGAGATAATATGTCAACCAAGAATAAGTAATATGCTCCTCAACACAACACATTATCTAATAAAGCCTTAATAAAAAACACGATACCCAAGTCGACCTCTGCAAGATATCTACATGCTTCCTTTACACAATTCATTCACCGATGCACATTCCTTGATTACCAAAATAGAACAGGGGTCAACCGGACCCATATATATGAACCCATAAGCACAAAACTCCAAGCACAAAAATTCCAAACTCCAATTTATAGATACCACACATACCATAGATGTTGATGATGGACTTGTAAAGCACTGAGAGGGGAGGTGAATCAGTGACACCAAAAACAATACTACTTTAAACATTGACTGGTAGACATACTTAACAAGTTTGTTAATTAATATGCATGTAATCCAAAATGATATAACAACATCCACAATAAGTAAAAAATTCACCATAACACAAGTGTTTATATGTGGAAAAACCAAATAGGTAAAAACCATGGTGAGATGGGACTCACAAGTTAACTATATGTCATAATAGATAATTGTCCGATTAAGGTCTACAAAGTGCTCTGCTAGGAGCGAATCCTATTAAATATCCCAAAGCTTAGTTAAAAGGTATACCCTGTAAAAGGTAGTACCCTGTAAGAAGTAACCTCGGTGGAGGATTTCTGAATCCAAACTAATGCATCACCTGGCTAGAGGATTTGTACAATGAAGCTTGTTAGAGCTTAACCGGTTAGGGGATTTGACTGTTGCAGTGATTAGAAAACAACAAGTGATGTGATCTAGTAGTAACACAACTTGCTTGTATAGATCCTCTTTTGTGCACTCAACACTTCATTACCATCATACTCTCCAACTCAATGCTTCTTCCTTGGCACATAACATATCTCCTTCACTCATACAAAATAATTCATTGTGATGTCAATATATAGATATTTAGATTTCATGTCGGCCTCTAGAAATCATATCACAATTTCCTAGGTGCAGTGTATCTGGTCAAACAATCATAATGCATCACAAAAAAACCACCAAAAATTATCGATAAGGATAACTCATCACGACTAGTGATAACTCATCACATAATCAATGAATACCGGTTGGAACAATCAATGCTAGTTGGAGTTAAACATATAAACCGTTTATCCTTAGATGCTCCTTGGATAATCTCCGCTGGATCTTCATGTTGATGCCGAGTTATGTATAACCACTAGTTGTCTCCATGCATATACCGGTTATCACCATGTACCGATTAGATATAAACCTCTAGTATACCGGTTGTAATATAAACAACTTTGAAGTCACACCGGTAGACAATATGAACATATGTGTGTGTGTGTGTTTCATCAATGACAACATATGATGAAGCTATTCATTATAATCATCATCAAGCCAACAATCTCCCCCTTTGGCATTGATGACAACACTTAGAAATTTTACAGTAATACTGCTAAGTGTGCTTACAAATTTTTTTTTATACACATATACATATACTCCTCCTTACTACATACATCATACAAATTTTTCACAACACACATACATATTTATACCCCCCCTTTGACAACAATGCCTAATTGAAAAGAAAAAAAATAAAAATAAAAAATAAAAAAGAATATATATATATATATATATATATATACACACATGTATATATCTATATATGTATATATATATATATATAGATATATACATGTATATATATGTATATATACATATACATACATATATATATATATATACATGTATATATATGTATATATACATATACATACATATATATATACATATATACATATACATATATATATATACATATGTATATGTATATATATCTATATATATATATGTACATATATACATATGTATATATATACATATACATATATACATATGTACATATATATACATACATACATATGTACATATATATACATACATACATACACACACACACACACACACACACACACACACACACACACACACACACACACACACACACACACACACACACAAGTTTGTATCAAAATGTTTTACACATACAAAAACTTGAAAAACTGAATCAAGATTCATGCATTGCTAGCCTCATAAAAATGGCATTAAAGTTTCTCTTCAACTAAAATAAAGTATGTTCCCATGTCTCCAGTAAGTTCTCAGTGAACTCAAGTGTAGCATAATCTGAGTATGGAACTCTTCCATTGAATCAAGTGTACAGGTTTCTGGAGTGGCCAAAATAGCTTCTGCATTCTTGTAGGCTCCTTGTAGTATATCCACCTGGGATGTGGGTAGACTCTTCAATTCCTTCAGTGACTGGAGTCTTTTTTTCTTTTTCAAGATCACAGGTATCTAACCTGTTTTGTAAATCATCCACAAATTTGCTAAAACAAAAAATAGAATCTTGAAGTGATACATATGCATTGCATATCTTCTCTAGCTCTTGCTCTGTTTCAGTTTGCCTATTATTGATATTAAAATAAAAGAATGAAACATTAGAAGTAAAAGCAAGGAATTTCCCTCCTGTTTCAATAGATTTTCTTAATAAATCTTTATTAAGAGATAGAGCATTTTTTCCTGTATCAATCTCTTTCATAAGCTACTCTCCACGCTTCTTCCTGTAACTCTTCTTAGCATAATTTTGTTTTGCTTATTCTAGGGACTTAATTTGGTCAGATGCATCAGCAACCAATTGACCAAGTTTGCTAATAGGTGTTGTCAAATGCTCTGTAGCAGTTTCTGGTAGTAGACTGGTTAGAATTTCCACAACATTCTTTGTTCTTTAATTCTCTTCTTATGTGCCCTAGATTGCATGATAGTTGCAATCTTCATCATTTCAGATACACTCATATTATCAACAATTATAGGCCTTGAGATTCCTAATGAGTCATCATCATCTTCATCAATCTGTTGTAAAACTAATGATGTTACTAGTTTAGAAGATGTTACCTTAACAATCTCTTCTTTCTCTTTTTGTTTCTCCGTTTCCTATTCAGAAATATGTGTATCAAATTTTTCATCGGGTTCCTTTTGAGTGGCCTGTGAAACTAGTGGCAGTTGGGGTTTCACTGGTTGTTCCTTGATTGGTGGAATATCCACTCCTGGTTGAGTTGTCGATTTCTCAACTTTAGTAACCTCTGAATCTGAAATTTCTGGTGGTTGTATATCTGGTGCAGTAATGTCTCCAGATAGATCTATTGCATCCTCAATATCATCAACAAGTATGACTCGTTGGACAATAGTGTCATCCTTCTTCTTAACAAGATAGACAACATCAGCTTGCACAATTTCTTCCTCATCCATCTTAGGTCGATCAATAGTATCTTGGTCATCCTTAGAGGAATGTATAAGTTCTTCCATCCATTGGATATTACGAGCAATTTGATGAGTCTCAGTTTCGACAGGTTGCACCTTTCCACAAATTAAATTCAATCTTCTTGTTTTGTAAGCAAAATGAACTTTCTACTTATCAACCAATTCATTCAACTCATCCTTAGACAAATCAGGAAAATATTGTATAAATACATCATCTATGATTTGTTTTTCTTTCTTTATTGTTGCCTCCCATTTATTCAAAAGAATAGTATATAAGGAATTAGAGATACCCTTTTCAAGATCATGAGGTAATCTATTATAATGACACAAATAATTGATTACATGTTGAATAAATTGTTCCTTTTCATCTTCATTGAATGAATCAAAATGATCTTTAACATTATCAAATCTCTTTCTTCCTAATGTCTTCGTTGTTCTCTCAAAGTGAGTCTCAGGCTTGTAAGTTAAGACATCAATAGGCATAGTTGCCTTTGGCACTTCCTTCACTTGCTTGATTGCTTTACTGGTTGCTTTCATTTTCTTGGGTTCCTCCTCAGTATCAGTACCTTCAGATTCTACTTGGAGAATTAGTTTTCAACCTCTTTTCTTTGATGTAGTCTCCTTCTTTGAATATACTTTAGGTACCAGTTCCTTTTTGGTTCAAACACTTCGTTTCACTCTTGTACTTTTTATTACCGAAGGTGCTTGCTCAGTCTTCTTTTTCTTACCTTTACCACTTATGGTTGGAACACTACTGGTTTCAGCCATTGCAGTTTGAACTCCAACTATATCCAATCTTGCCTTGTTTTTTTCCACTGCAGATAACAATAGGTTATTGGCATAACCGATCAATAAGTCATAGTTGACTTCATAGCTCATGTCTTCCATTTCTTCTTCTCTAGGCTCAATAGCCTCCATCAAATAGAAATCAGTGGTAACTATGAAAATAATGTCCTTAGCGAAGTGTTTTACCACACCCTCAGGAAATCATACTCTCATACTCATTTTCTTCTAAAATTCATTGAAATATTTATTCATTGCAGCAGAGAAGGTATTCCTCACAACCTTGATGTTGTTCTTAATCTGGGCAAGTACCGGTAGATCCTTAGATCATTTAGGATCACCAATTCTCAGTAGGAAAGTCTAGAAATAAAAGAATAGACTGATCAACAACTGTCCAAATTTAAACTTTTGACTGCTATCCTTCTTGATAGACTGAAGATTCAACAATAATTGGCTCCTTATGGCCTCACATAGGTCATAATTAGCATTTTTATCTATCATCTTATAAGCAGTATGCACCGCTGCAGATGGAACACTATTCAATCTACTAGAATAAAATATACGATATCATATAACCATAGCTACCATCTTTACCACTAGGTCCTTGATGTTATTGACAGAAAAAGCACACCCATTAGAGGTTGATCTGATTAGAGTGTTTACTGTCTCTTTTGAAATTCGCCTCAGCTTAGGTACTTCACTGGTTGAGTAAAAACCAGTTACAACTTGAATAGCTTCCTTGGTTATAGTATGAGTCCTTTCTAAATATAAGTTTTCCCCATGAACACGACTCAGAATAATTTAGATATGTTCCTCTTCAAAATCTTCAAGAAAATATGTTGCATTATGAAAACCTTTCTCATAAACCCTAATATATTCTAGTTGAATCTTTCTGTTTTCATTGCAAAGGGATTTCAACTGAGAATATATCAACAATGATCCTAAATCCTCAATCTTGCAATCAATGTAGTTGGACAAATCTCCTTTCACTATGACACCACTAGGACTTTGTGATAAAGCATTATAAGACACAATTTGTTCCGCCTTTACAACTTCCATAGGTTCAGATGTGATCATCAATTTTTCTACAGGTTTAGAAGATGATGCCATTTCAGATAAACTAGATTCGAAATAGGATTTTTCAAAGAGATACCTTATTTTATGTGCACTGCCTCATTTATCGATTGAATACTCAAGTGCACACCAGTCCAGTCTTCACCAACCTTCCATTTAGCTTGATCACTCAAATCACAATACAACTTCGACTAAAATCAGCTAACAGTCCTTTCTTAGCTCTACAAGCGCTCAAAAATTCTTTCTCAAATGCATTAGGGTAAAAATAACAAAGTGAAACTTTCTTTTATCCTTTTTACCTACTGAAATAAATGCTTGCCTGTTAGGGTTACAAATCCTAATTACACCGCTTAATGATACATACAATTTTGACATATGTAAAACCGGTTGATAATCGATTGACAAAAATTTATCAAAATTTCATGCATTTAAATTCTCTTACCACTCATTCATCTCAAGGGGTCTGGAAGTGGATTTACCATTATGCTCCCCTTAGCCATATTGAAAAGGCTTAGTTCACCGGTGTAGGATTCTCCACACTAGGTGAAGGATTAGTTTCTTCTCCAGGTGAATCATCACTCTTCTTCTTCCATATTCGATTCATTGCTTCACTAGTTTCTTCAATATTGACCTTTTGCTTGCCTTTCTGATCTTTAGAAGGATTGACCGGTTTGCTCTTTTTGGATCTACAAAACTTTGCCATGTGTCCCAATTTATGAAAATGATAGCAGGCCATTCTAGATGATCTCCAAGGCTGTGCATTGCATCTCCTAGTTCTTCTTCTGCAATTCATAGCCACATGACCAAAGTTGTTACAGATGGTGCAAATGACATTTGTTACCTTTTCCATCTCAAATGGACTAAACTGGTTTCCATAGGGTCTTTTCCAGTTCATGTTACCCCAGTTATCATAGTTTCTCATCCATTTTCCATTTGGTCTTGGATGCATATCCAGTATAGGATTATTTGCTCCATATCTACATTCAACTGATCTATGTCCATACATTTTAGATGTGAAGCAATGACCTTCAAATTTCTTGGATACATACCTAGCATTTGTATTGTAGCTTTCATTTCCATTAGGTTTGTTTCTACAAACATTTGCAGTGTGACTATTTTTATGGCAAACAAAACAAATAGGTTTAAAGACCTTATCGCAAGGATAACTTTAAGAAACCACCCCCCGGGAAATTGTGTAAAATCCTGGTGAATCAGACATTATTTTCGGGGGGAAATTTTCATAGTGATGGCAAAAAAAAAAATTTAATGGGGAAAAAAATTATTTTGTATTGGCGATTTTTTTCTACGATACGAAAATTCCATAAATTTCTGGCAAATAATTTTTGTTAAAAGGAACAAATATATAATTGTATGAGCGAAAATTTTTACTCCAAAGGAAAAATTATTTAAATGTATTGGCGATTTTTATCCACCGCTTGAAAATTATTAAAATGTATTGGTAATTTTTATCCACCGCTTGAAAATTATTGAATTTGTTTTGGCAAATATTTTGTTATTTATGGAAAAATATATAACTATTGGCAATTTCATGAATTCATTGCCATTAATAGACAAGGCACATCACATCACATCAGTACATCACATTGAATCCGGACTCTGCACGATGTATCAATAAGTGTGCTCTCTTTGACATGTGAAGGGTGACACATACCTAAAATCCATCAATGATTTTAAATCGTTCGATGATCGTAGATCAATGGCTGAAGTTTTATTTCAACCAAATTTTTTGAAGGGAACATAGCTCACTAGAAAGTGCCCGGAATGGAATTGGATTCAATAGACACGTATCAAATCTCACAAATCACGATCGATAATTTCGGTCATTTAATATATATCTATTCACTTATGGCAATCCATGTTGTCCCCACGACTTCCAATACGGTACTTGCCAACTTGGTACTGGTTTTGAGTTGTTTCCAAATTTAAAGCAATTAATATGATTAGAGAAGTAATTATTACAATCAAGAGCTTTATTTATATACGATCTCTACTTCTTTCATCTTCAATTAGCCTTTTCCATTTGGTAGATAAATCGTCAGAGCTCACGGTATTTAAATTCTTCCTTTGGTTCAGGTTTATAGGCTTAGGTTGTTTAATTTGTTAATCTGTTTTCTCAAGATGGACACTCCCATCTACTTGAGAAGCATTTCTGCAAAGGACCAGAGGGCCTTTCTGGGCTCCGTTAAGGACGAAACCCTCTAATTAGTCTATAAGGAGGTCGGGTTGTTCATCAATGAGGCTATGCGGATGGTGTTGGGTAGAGAGTTTCTACGAAATGAAAAATAGGTACCGTGTTAACACGGACATTACATCCCATTTCTTAGTGTCTCTTCTGGACCTCGGAAGAGACAAGGTGGATATGCTAATGCTGTTAAGGAAGGTTTTTTAAGGAAGCTTCCTTGGAGATGAAATTACTATTGTCGTCCTTGCAGAAGTAGGGGTGGGGATCCCTTGGGTGAGTGAATTAACCAAGCTTCTCCTCCCTTACCAAATCGTGCTAGTGGCTAGGCAACCATTTCTCCTTAACCTGAATGTGGAGCACTTGACACGTCATAGGAAATGGGCACAAATTGGCAGGGACTTCCTCCGGAAATGGTTGCTCTTGGACGACTTTCCAAACTACAATTGGCTTGGAGAATTCTCTCAGCTTATGTTATCTGAAGAATTCTACATGGAAGGAGGGCCGGATTCTTAGTGCAAAGTTGTAAACCATCCACTACTTGTGCCCTAGCCCCGCGACCCACCACCCTGGGCCCCTAGTAGTTTTTTTTTCCTATGTCCTCGAAACCTAACAGGCTCAGTGGCTCACTCAGTTTGGCTTTTAAGTTTTTTAGGGTCTCAGACTTGAGACCAAAAAATTGTAAATTTCCAAAGCATAAATATTAATGATAATTTTTCAAATTCTAGTTTGTTTCAGTTTGCCTCTTACAGTCTTATGGATATACAAAATGCTTTCTATAATTCTATTTCATTTTTATTAATTAATTTCTTTCAAATCTTTTTTGTATATGAACTATGTTATTTCAATTATTTGTTAAACAATGGAAATAAATTTAATACTGTGATCTTTTTTATGTAATACTATTAAAAAAAAATTCAGTTCGTTCCATTAATTATTTGTACATTGATTATGGTTGATTATAATTTTATAAATATAAAGTCATTCAAAATGCAAAATTTCAAAAGTTTCAAGATACAAAAGTTTATCGGTAAAGGTTTTTTCATTCTATTAATTCAAAAGTTTCAAGATACAAAATTTGCAGTCATTCATGCATAAATGTAGACAAAGAGAAAACTATACTGCCTACAGCTTATAGCAAACAGACAAAAAAACCAATTCATTGCTAGATATCCATAACAAATGTTCCATTAGAAATAAATCATTTGGAAGCAAATTAAAAAACACTGGTCGATACGATAGGCCACTCACTCACTATCCCCCTGGGTAGCCTCCTCCCAGTCCCTTCCCTCCTCGGAGGTCGATGCTTTCCCTTTTGCCGCTTCAGCTTTCATTTTTGGAATGCAGTTTAGGCACCCAAAGTCGGGGTCGCCCTCCAAGCTTGCCAGTAGCTGTATGGCCCTTCCTTCTCCAGCCCTATCTCTCAATTCCCTACCAACCTCCATCCTTGCCACCACATGCAAAGCCTTCAGGACTTCATCCACCTTGGTTAATTTCACAAAGAGTTTGATCGCTTCCCACCTCACTCGGGCACATTCACAGCACCGATATTTGATTTCATCCTCTGGGCCACGAATAAAAGGAAGCAACTCCCCCTAGTCATCCCCTTCCTTAATTCGAATGCCAACTCCCGACACCACCCACTCCAAGATTGAATCCAGGTTAATCAAAAAATCCCCATCAATCAATTTGACCAATGTGAGTTTTACCTTTTCCACCTCTGATTTGAATTCACAGGCCCACGCCAGAATCAAAGAGTAAACATCCATGTTAGTTCGATATTGGTGACTGATATGTGCCACCTCCTCCACAAGCATTAGTCGAGCTGCCGCCCACAACTTCTCCTCCTTAAACCTAAACAGTCCTTGCATTCTTTTATCAAATACTTTGCCCAAAAAGGGCACCAACTTCTTGTCTGTTCGCAGTGTGAAATTGGCCTCCATGGTCACCTGAAATTTAAAAAGCACTTCCTGCAAAAAATGTCTTACAAAAGCTACAAACTACAAATTTGTTTTGCCTCAAAGCAAAAACTGGCACACAGATCAAAAGGTAATAAATTATGCCTCTTTCGTATAGGTCGGGTAATGAATGTGTACGATAACGCATTAATGCCATGAGATCAAGAAAAATATTTCCCGCCATCCTCCCCTTCCTTCGTTCATGCGACTTGTCGTAGACAACTCCTTCTGCAACAATTAATCGCCACCTTGGCATTTGTACTTTCCAAATTTGCTCCCTTTAACAGGTTGAGGACTGCACATTTTTTTAAATTAATACACTAAATTTATGTTGAACTTTTATATATATTTTTAAACTATTTTTTAAAATTATATATCATAAACATATTTTGAATGTTTTCTTTTTTATATTAAACTTTTACCTTTCAAATTGTATATCAAAATTTATATTTTTATTTAGTTATTTGTTTTATTCTAGAAACTAAGTTTCATGTTTTATACTATTTTTAAATTTCAAATTTTTACAAATAATATTAACATTATATTTAATAGTTATCTCAAACTATTGCACATCGTTAAAATTTAAATGTCTCTTATTATGGGACCGACGACATTTGACAACACTCAAGTTCTCAACAGGTATCATCATCTATCGGATGAGCAAAGATCAATGGCTTAGGGTGGATTTCGGCCCAAATGTGGGCAATGAACACATTTGTGAGAACTTCGCCCGGAATTGAACATTTTAAATTTAATTAAATATAATTAAGTCTATAGTTTATAGACTATAAATCTCTTTTTCGGGCGGAAGTTTAAAATGATTAAATAGACTTAAAAAACAAACCCGAAAGTGACATGAGTATGGTGACGTGCCAGAAAAATGACAAAAGTTGTGGGACTCACTACATCTGTAAACAGGTACCATTGTCCGTTGGATGAACAAAGATCAACGGCTTATGGTGGATTTTGGCTCGAATGTGGAAAGTGAACACATTGGTGAGAACTTCGCCCGGAATTGAACATTTTAAATTTAATTAAATATAATTAAGTCTATAATCTATAGACTATAAATCTATTTTTCGGGCAGAAGTTTAAAATGATTAAATAGACTTAAAAAACAGACTTGAAAAGTGAGTCGTGACACGAGTATGGCGACGTGCTAGAAAAATGGCAGAAGTCATGGGACCCACTACATCTATAAACATGTACCATCGTCCGTTGGATGAACAAAGATCAATGGCTTAGGGTGGATTTTGGCCTGAATGTGGAAAGCGAACACATTGGTGAGAACTTCGCCCGGAATTGAACATTTTAAATTTAATTAAAATAATTAAGTCTATAGTCTATAGACTATAAATCTCTTTTTCAGGTGAAAGTTTAAAATGATTAAATAGACTTAAAAAATAGAACCAAAAAGTGACACGAGTATGGTAACATGCCAGAAAAATGGCAGAAGTCGTGGGACCCACTACATTTGTAAACATGTACCATCGTCCGTTGGATGAACAAAGATCAACGGCTTAGGGTGGATTTCAGCCCGAATGTGGAAAGTGAACACATTGGTGAGAACTTCTCCCGGAATTGTTATTGAACATTTTAAATTTAATTAAATGTATAAAGCTCTTTTTCAGGTGGAAGTTTAAAATGATTAAACAGACTTAAAAAATAGACCCGAAAAGTGACACGAGTATGGTGACGTGCCCGAAAACTGGCAGAATTTATGGGACCCACGACAACTGACAACAAGTACCATCGTCTGTTGGATGAGCACAGATCAACGACTTAGGTTGGATTTCGGCCTGAATGTGGGAAGTGAACACATTTGTGAGAACTTCGCCCGGAATTGAAACATTTTAAATTTAATTAAATATAATTAAGTCTATAAAGCTCTTTTTTGGGCGGAAGTTTAAAATTATTAAGCAAACTTAAAAAACATACCCGTAAAGTCACAACAGGTACCTTGGTCCCTCGTCCATTGGATGAGAAAAGATCAACAACTTAGGGTGGATTTCGGCTCGAATGTGGGAAGTGAACTCATTTGTGAGAACTTCACCCGTAATTGAACATATTATATTTAATATCCTCAGAATTTATACTAAAGTAGTGAATGTTTTGTCCTTTGGCATCGAATAGTTATTAATAATAATTAATAAAATTACAACATGATTCTTAATGTCCTCGAAATTTATACTGAAGTAATGAATGTTTTGTCCTTCGGCATCGAATAGTTATTAATAGTAACTAATAAAATTACAACATGATTCTAGATATTTTGCCCTTTAGGTATCACTTTTCTACTTTTCAGATTTTTCAAAATAAGAGACTCGTAAATCATAATTGTATTTCATTTCATGGATAAACCTGTAAATCGAGGGAGATTTAGAAACAACTACTAGATTGAGGAATGCAAGTTGCAACAGAGACTATATGCGCCAATCTAGTGAAATAGAAATTCCAGGTAAAATCTAGAACACCTATATCCCGCCTTTTTTTCTTTTGGTAATCTCATGGTCCAATTTGAGTGTTAGCATTTTCAGGTTTTTATCTATCATTATTTTGAATTATTAACAATAATAGTGATGGGGAAAATGGGAAGAAGTAGTTCAACAAGAAGCCAAGTGAAAAACAAAATGTACCTAACCGAACTAGTAAAAACACCAAGTTTCATTGATGAATAACATGATATTTATGACCCTGCTATCCATGGTGAAAAGTGTATCATAGATATTAGATATGCATTGTCTAGTAAGGCGGCAGATCCATGCAGGGCAAAATTTATTGTTTTCAACCCAATGTTACAACAAAGAACATATAAAATCGCATCGTGGGATGTTGGATTGGGAAGCATGGTGTTACCTGAAGTATTCCCTCACTCTGATTTTGTCATGGTCTGCACCGAAAATTATGATGAAGATAAAAAAGAGGAAATTCTATCCATAAACGAGGAATAATTTGCTCGTTTGTTGAACCTAGGATTTGAAGTCCAAAACTCAAATGTCCAAATTGACCTTGAAAAGCTGGCAGGGAATTATGAGAGTCTCGATCCAAGTCACAAAGATTCATTTATCAAAGGTCTAATAAAGAGTGGTATTGGTATTGTGTTGGATCGGAATCATAAGCCTCCTTATGATTCTAAGATTTTTGTTCCATGGGTTGGGGATAGTATTTCCTTGCTGTCATTTTGCCTGGGATTGGAAAATGATAGGGAAGTGGGTGCAAGCCTTCTTGAAATGATTAATAATATCCATTGTGTAGGTCAGCGAGTAAGATATAATTTTATTAAGCACATTGTAAAATCCATGCAAAAACAATTACTAATGATCAAAAAAGGTTCCTATAAGACATTTAGGTTCTCATCCCACTTGTTCTATCTCCTTCTATCCAAGTATCGTACAATATTCGAGACCAACAAGCTTCAAATTGTGAGCTATAAGATTGATGAGAAGACTGGGAAGAGAACAGAGTGTCCAATATATGATTGGACACCAAAGATAAGGATGCATGATAATATAAAGAACTACAACCATTTTGTAGACTTCTTTTTGGCACCAATGTATAATGAAATTACAAGCACTCCAATGCCTAGGTTTCTTGTGTCTTGTAGAGATTGCATTCAACTCAGAAGTCAAATAGAATTGGCTAACTGGTTCTTCATGGAAGAATTTACTATGTTAAGGTTTTACAGATCGACAGTAAAACCATACAGACTTCCAATACATGTAACAGAGAGGGTATTTGTATTAGAGTATGTACAACAATTGGAGAGCATAGATAGGGACTTCCATGGTCAACAAATGAAGAGCATATTTCCTTCCTTGCCTTTCTCGTGTGGAGGGTTCACATTTGAGAGAAAAGCATTCAATGTGGCACATGATTTTTGACAGTTTTTAACTTTGGTGATGAGGGTCTTTGGCAGTATGATCCAATCGATGTAGTTCAAGCAAGGCTTAAGAAAAATGGGAACTCTTCAGCGTTATGTCAACATGAAAGTAAACCATTGCTATAAAAGCTTAGAAACATAGACTCCAGAGATGAGGTTAAAAAAGAGATGGAGAAAATTGCAGCTAACAATAACATTTCAACAAAAGAAATTTCATCACAAATGATGGCCTTGCACACACAGAGGATAATAGAGGAGGGCCAGGGCATCCAAAATAGGAGGTCCTACAATTTCTACCTAAAATATGCTAATCCATCTAACAAAACTATTCCCAAATCAATTTTGCATGAATGTAAAGAGAATTATTGGACTCAAACCAAAATAAATGATTTTTGGACTATGAGGAGGAATCTCGGTGAACCAAAGACAAGTGCAGAATTTGAGACCATCGACGAGGATGGAGAGTTTATTAAATTGTGGAATATGGAGAATCCCACAACAACACATGACATGAGTGAAAATGATGATCAGTATGAGGTTGAGCCCACTCAAACAACTACTATAGTCCCTAAAATATTAGGTGCAGTCCATGAGGCAATGAAAGACAAATATAGCAAAGGGGCAAGCATTGTGGAAAAAATGGGTTTTGAAGGTGGTGGTCTAGGTCCCAGAGGAGAGGGCATTTGGTATCCACTTCAGGTACAACTTCCATCAGGGTCAAAATCAAAAGGTCCCGTTAAACCGGTCATTTGACTTGATTCTTCAAATTCATCACCGATAGGTACTACTCATTACCCTCAGGGTCCACCTACATTTGTTTCAGGTTCAAATCCACAACCACCACCACATCATGGTATTCCCATTGGTGGTGAATCAAGTGCCACTGCCACTGGTGGGGAATCTGGGGATAGTATTCGTATTATTGTTTAGTCAAGTGCCGTTGTGATTGGTGGGGTTGGCATGGGTACTAATACTGATACTAGTTGTCTTGGTGTTGGACAAACAACAAAAAATCTCTCGCAAGAGGACACTAGTGAAATACTCAATCTCATACTATTGAGAATCCTATATCAAGTGCCACTGACACTACAAATCAATCATTTGCAGCTTCAGATCACACACCTCAAAAGATTATGAAAACTACACATGAAAGTGTCAGTGGGAGTGGGACAAGATCAGGAACTGTTGTTGGTAATCCTAGTCAGGCATTAGTTAAAACCACATGAATAAGTGGAACTAGAGTCTATGGTATTCCTATGTCACCTTTCAAACATTCAATTGCTTCAGCAAACCTAGATTTTCAATTTCGTGATTACTATAGAAAATATGAACACACAACAAAAGAAAATAAAGAAAAAAAGAAAGCATTTCATAGGGTTTCCCTGACTGAAGTTGTAAACGAACAACCTGCAAGGAACAAGGTATTTCCAACATATGACCCATAGAAACATATGATGGAGTTCATGGTTGTTATGTCCTCGGCCCTAACTAAAGATAAAAATCCACCACACAGTTAGATAGATCCCTCTGAATTTCAAGTTAGCACCCTCCAAATGGATTTTTCCAAAGTACATAATGTGGAAAAAATTAGTGTGTCAAAAAGGACTAACGAAGTGGTCTACACTTCACTGCTAAAGGTGGAGAGAGAAAAAAATAAACTGGAGAAACAAATAGAAAAGTTACGGGAAGACCTGGAAAATGAAAAAATCAAGGAGGAAAGCAACATATAGCAAGTGCAATGATTTATAGAAAAGGATAAAAAATTCGGCCTTTGCAGTAGAAATTGTAGAGCAGGAGAAGATGGATGTAGAATTGAAGGACCTGATAGAAAAACTGGCTAAAAGTAGTAAAAAATTTGATGAGGAAAGAGCCAGTTTTCAAAAATTATACAAAAGTTATGAGTCTGCTACTGCTGAAATGAGAAAATTACAGGACCTATTGAATCATGGGAAGGAAAAAGAAAAACATTTGCAAGAGGAAGTAGAGGAAGAAAGAAAAAAATGTGCACAAATGAAAGAAGACCTGCACAATGCAAATGATAAAATAAAAACTTTGGAGGATAGATTGAAGGACAATATGAAAAATACAACAAAGTATATACAAGAAAACATTTGGTGGAAAATAATGCAGAGGAGTGACAAGTTGTGTGAATGGTTTCAATTGACTGAAAGTCTGAAACTAATTTATATGAAAATCAAAGGGCACTATGAGAAGAGCACACATGTTTATTCAAAAGAGGATATCGCAAAAAAGATTTTGAAAGTAGTCTATAGTTCCAGTGACAGCTACTTGGCATCCAAGGGAATTAAGAGCCGCATTGATGCCATAGTTAAGACATCATCTATCATTCAAAAATGCCAGAAGCTAAGGGAAACATCAGAAGTTATGGAAAATTATGGAAAAAAGATCTTGAAGCTGCAAGAAAAGAAAAATAATTTGATTAAAATTTGTTTGCCTAAGACCATTGACCCATCAAATAAATTCATTGGAGAAGAAGCTTACAAAAAAAGCATGGAGATAAAAATGAAGTCTGATTTAGACTTGCTTCCAAAGGACACAACTCCCCAAAGCTTTCTAGAATTCATCCAGCCATTTACAACTCTAAATTTGGTATTGGATGAGACAGTGATGTCAAGTAAATCTTCTAAATATGGAATGTTGATGAAGTTGGAGTTGACTTTCCATAGTTTACAGAATATTGACCTTCCATCAGACGAAGAGTGGAGCACCCTACAAAAATTGGCACATAAATCTTAAGAATCATAGTATGTATTGCACAATTTTCTTCTTTTACTCTTAATTTCAAGGTTTTATGTTTTTTCTGTTTGCTATTTTGCTAATCTAGCCTATGAATCTATGATGCACTTGCTATTGCTATTTTTCTAATCCAGCCTATGTATCTATTTTATGAATAGGAAAAAACCAGCACCTGCTACTGCTATTTTGCTAATCCAACCTATGAATCTATGATGCACAATGCAAAACTTCAGCCAGTAAATTTGCATTCTCAAATTCTCCCTTGCTTTAACATTTATGCATTTCTCTATTTATGATTAGTAGGTTTTAGGCACTGCTATTATCTATGTTTAATTTGTCATGGTGTGAATTAATATTTAATTTTGAACTCTATTTTTTGAATAGGAGACATAAACATGTAGCAAATGTTAAATTGCTAATACGGCCTATGATGGCCATATAAATCTGTGTTGAGTTTGTGATTTTGATGTTCACTCTTCACATGTTGCAAACTTGCAATTCGACCTGAAGCTGTTGTTTCTCCCTTGTTTCTATAAATGGGAATTCAGGGTCATTTGCGAAGGGTTCTGAAACTTTGTATTCACTTTTGCATGGACATTGAAGAATCACGCAGGAGCTGTTGTTGCTCTCTTATTTCTATAAAAGGGAATTTAGGGTCATTTGCAAAGGGTTCTGAAACTTTGTATTCGCTTTTGCAATTTGCATGGAGAATCACACAGATTGGTGTATTACTATTGAATGAATTGTATCATATGGCTATATTTTGAAAGAATTAATGAAAATCTAAGTTCTCGACATGTATTTTACTATTGGATGAATTGTATCATATGGTTCTGAAATGTATCACACAGATTTGAGACTCAAACATGTATAAATAAACAATAAACATCTATGTATCAATAAACACATTATGGTTTTTTTTTATTATGCTATTTTAAATCTGGAAATAGAAAGTTGAAAAATACAATTACAAATCAATATTAAATTCTAATTGCAAAAAGTAATATTCTTTTGTAATATGAATGATGAGATACACTAATAAGATTAATAAATACCAATCTCTTACAGTTGCCATTCATCCTCATCAAATTCAAAGCTTTCTTGATTCTTGTTTGTGGTTTGAGTTTCTTCTGTCTTCATACCTTCGCCGAACTACATCTCAATGCTACCAGTAGGTTTAGTACATGGGGCAATAGTCCCACTCGCACTTTGGTGTGAAGTGTTTCCCAAATCTCTTCTTTCACATTTGCTCCTCCATATTTGCAGTGCCCTATCGTAAGGAAAAGTGTGGACATCATACCTAGATGTATAGAGCCTCAAGCAATTTTCCAAATTTTTGTCTAGTTTGTTTCTTAGCTTTGATTTTAGGAACCCCAAAGCACTGAAAAATCTCCCATCTTCCACCGAACCCAATATCATGGTAGGACATAAATCAACAAGCTTCACATATTCTGGCATTGAATCACGCAACATTTTATTCTTAGCTATAAATTCCAAAGCCTTGTTACTGATCCCTCTTCGCGATGGTTCTCAATTTTGGCATATTGTTCTCTCACAGTGTATGCAAAACAAGATGATTTCTCTCGAAGATGAGTTTCATCTAATATTCCATTTATAGTTACTCCATTCAATTCTCTGGATGTGCAAAATTGTTTTATCAAAATCAGTAGCTTACTTTGAAAATCAGATGCAATGTTGAGGCTCCAATAATGAGGAAACACAATAGACATGGCTTTGAGAAGGTTGTCAAGAGGGAATCTGCTTCTAATTTGTGAGGAAAGATCATATGCAATTTTCTTCACAGAAGTAGTTACAGTCTCAACAATCTTGTCGAAATATTCCCTTGTAACTCTTGCTAGTTGCTTCCTGGGTGCTTTCCTGGTTCCTCGGGGTCAACCGTGGCATAGAAGTGCATTGGTATCTCAACTCCCCGTACATTGGTACATACCTCCCCATCTGCATCGATTTGTAAAAAGTTATCAAGATTGTTGAAATTTGTGAGTGTTCGCCACTTAACAAATTTTTCATCAGATAGTGTTGGTTGATTTTGATAGAGATTGTCGAGGGTCATGCATGTCATCTTATGCAATGTAGCATATTTTGCAATATATAGAGCTCTTTTTTGGGCAGCATTCATAATATTCCTCATTTCCTCTAGCATGGGCAAAAGAGCGGCTAAAGTTAAGAGCATCTCTAAATTACTTAACCTACAAAGAAGTTCAAAAATTTCGGTGGATCTGATTCATCGCGAGTTGTGTGAAATAGTCCAATCAAGGATGGATATTCTGAAAACACTCGATGTGCTAGACCATCCAAAGAGATCCATCTGGTATCATTATCCTTGAGAAGCTTGTTCCCATCAGTTATTCCATAAGCAAAGTGTTGAAATTCCATAAATCACTTGGGACTTCGACAGAAGTGTGAGTAGAGCTCTCTGATTAAAATTTCAATTTTTTTAACCGAAGCAAACTTGCTCACAATTCCAAAAGCTAGATTCATTCTATGAGCCATGTAGTGAATTGCAGTAATGTACGGTGCAAATGAAGTTTTAATCTTTGTACAAAGACTGTTCCTGTGACCTTGCATTACTAAAGCTCCATCTGCTCCAACACAAACCAATTTTTTGGCTACTGTCATGTCATCCATACCTCCATATTCAATTAAACTTCTCTTTACTAATAGAAATAAATTTTCCGTTGTCGCACTCTCCTTCATTTTAGCAACAGATAGTAGATGAGGTTGGCGGGTATGATTCTCTATAGTATAAACATGCATGCATACCCATGAAGTATTGTCTATTGTCGTAACTTCGTCTAAAGAAAATGCAATAAAGTTTGACTCTCTTATTTTTTCCTTTACATCTTCTTTTTTAACCTCAGCAAGACAACTTGCCCATTCTCATCCACTGTTTACTAACCAATGTCTATTAGGCTAGTTAGGAACTTTCAAAAAGTGTAATAAACCACTAATTGATGGGAAATCTATCATAGCACACCCTCTGCTCAAAATATTAAAAACAACGCTTAACTAAACAACTTTTCCCAGTTGTTCTATTTGCATTGCTTTTCCAAAAGCAACTTCAATAGAACCTTTAAGTTGGCGAAAGTTGGGGTGAATTGAGACACGTGTCGACAAAATGTCAGGCGAATTGGGTCCCCCTAGCTAACAAATCTTCACATGCGTATAGGCAAATTAAGCTCATCTATTAAGGCAACCTCAGAGAGTATAGGCAAAAAAATTAAATTTACCATGTGTCCACCATATATTGTATTGGTGAAATCATCATATAGAAACATTTAATTGCATAAAACATATGGCGATCAGGTTGTCACTTTGATGGAAATTGATAATGTTCTGGCGACATGACCACCCCCAGTCGGTATTCGCCATTCCCAGGTCACCGACGTGAAAAATTTGCCATTGGCAAATATTCGCCACTAAAATTTCAAGAGTTGGGGGTTCTTCCCTAGCTGAGTTATATGTGATGCAAATGTCTGGAAAGAAGGCGGGATTGATTTTGCCTCCCTTGTTTTTATGATAACTTAAAGCTCTATATTGAGTAAAAGCTCTGTGGTTAAATGACACTTGATCAAACTCGTTGGATTTTCCTTGAAGATATAGATGCATGTGACGTAAGAAGGTTCTATGTGAGACAAAGACTTGTCTATAAGATAGAAAAATTTCCTTCTTTTAATGAAAACCTTTCAGCTTAATGGTCTTTTCTTCAAGTTGATGTGTTGATGAAGATTCTTCTTTCTCAAAATGTGAAGAATGGTCATATAGTTTGATACTTGGTTTTTTTGTTCTTTTTTTTATCTTTGGTTTTTGAAAATGTTTGTGAAAATTTTGTGCTGGATGAATACTTGTTGCTGGAATTATATTTTTTATTTTTCTTTGACAAGAAAACAAAGCAAGCACACAAACACAAGAATGTTGCCTCAAAAGGCACAAGTAAGTGTGGGTCCAGATCAACCCAATCTTTGGACTTTTATGACCCTTTCCTTCCAAATGTTTTTGAGTGTTTTTCCAAAAAGCCTGAAGTCGGCTCAGTTTATCACTGGTCTTGACACAAAATTAAGACACTTCAAACACTTTTTATGCCTAAGGTCAAATGGCCAGTTGCGATAATTTCAGCCCACATCTTGATATTTCTTCAACTTTGGTACTACATACCTTATGAATCCTGTTAGAGTATTCGGGTATTTACTTGATTAATTAAACATTCTTTGTTTAATTATTTAAGTTCCCTTTATTTCTTTTACACTTAAGCTAACTTTAGGTGCATATAATTAATTGTTTTAATTAATTATTATGTGCAAACCTAGGTTTTCCATTTTTAGGGTTTCTTGACCTATTAAAGGTTGAGTTCTTTCTTTTCATTGTAAGAACCACATTACATATTTTTTGTGAATATTGAGCTCTCTCTTTTTGAGCATATTCTCTATGTTTTGTATGTTCTTCAGATTTTGCTTCATTGCTTCTCCTTGTAATAGGTTATTCGGCTTGCAGAAAATCTTCAAGCTCCTATGGTGTTGTATTTTCTCAACTCCTATATGGTATCAGAGCTCAGATCTGCAGCTACCTGTTCCTGTTTTTTGAGAATTTTGCATTTGAAGCAGATCTAGGGTTTCAGGCATTTTTTTGTGTGCTTAGGGTTTCTGAGCACTTTGGGCCTAAACGGACCTAACCATCATGCTCAGAAGACCCCAAAATCCCTATAGTCATATAAAATTTGTCCTTTTTTGACCCCTAAGCATCTGGGTGATTTTTTTTCTCTCCAAGCCAGGCCGTACGGCCCTGGCATGCAAATCAAAAAAAAATTGAAGAAAAAAAATTGCCTTTTTACGGCATGCAGGCCGAATTGTTTTGATTTTTCAAAAAAAAAATTTCAAAAAAAAAAATCAAAACAAACCAAAACGCATTAAAAAAGGGTTTTTTTTAACCTACGGGTTGGACCTGACAGTCCGGCGCCGTACGGACCTGTCAGGCCGGCCCCACAGGCGTCGCTGGCCTCCGGCCCCAGCTCCTGCCACCGCTCCGGCAAGTTTTCGCCGCCGGCCGACCTCCGGCCCCCACCGGCAAGTCCCTGCTACCGCTCTGGCAAGTTTTCGCCGCCGGCCGACCTCCGGCCCTCGCCGGCAAGTCCCTGCTCCCGCTCTGGCGAAGATCTTTGGCCCCCGCCGGCAAGCCACCTCCACCCAGCCATTGCGCCGCTCCGGCCCAGCAACACCTCCGCCCGGCCCGCGCACCACCTCTGCCCGGCCAGAGCCCCACCTCCGCCCAAAGCACCACCAGCCCCTCCTCTCTAGTCCTTTTGAGAGGGGGTTGGTTTTTTGGGCCTAGATCGTGCATCCGGAGTCGGATTTTGGTGAACGAATAGGCATTGGAAAGGTGATTCTGAGCCGGACCTTGTGGTGGTAGAATTTTTTCCTGGATCTATTGTTTGACTATGTTTTTTACCAGTCAAAGTTGGGCTTCTTTTTTGCACTTCCGAGGCCATAGAATGGGTAAACGGACTCCATTTTTTGAAAACGAATAGGCGTCGAAAAGCTGGTTCCGAGGCCGACCTCATGATGTTAGTAATTTTTTCCAATTTTTCTGTTTGAATATTTTTTTGCAGTCAAAGTGAGGTCTCTTTTTTGCACTCCGGGAGACGTAGAATGAACATCCGACCTCTGTTTTTCGAAAACTTTATATTTTTGGAAAGCGTGTTCTGTGTACTTTCCAAAAATATGGGTTTTATTTCCAGATTCTGCTCCATGTATATTTTATTCAATTTTTTTCTTTTCAGCACTCTGGTGGATATCGTGGTTGTTTCAGGTCCTAGGATCTCTTTTCTAAGTAGGGTGTCTCTATTTTGATTCTCGTTTCTATTTCCAGTCTTCTTATCATTGTAGCTTGTAATTATGCAAACGCACTGAGATAAAGTGCCATCCTGCATTGTTTACTTGGAATCTTGCATATCTTGTGTCTTGTTGTACATGCACTGTTGATCAAGTGCCATGAGGGGGTTGATGTTTGCCTTTGTTTGCCATCTTCCTTTGTCAAGTGAGTGTTCCTTCCACGACATTCGCCTCATGATGATGTGTCTCAGCACCTTTGATGTTCTTGGTTCTTCATCATGCAGTTGTTTTTGGTTGTCCTTTTTAGTGTTCCTGTCCCTCTCCCACTTCCGTATTATGGGGAGGTTTATCCTGTTGGTTCTAATGCTTCCGTGGTTCGATTGATCAGCTCTTCAGGCTTTGGTTTCTCATGCCATCTATATCTTCGATTTCAGTTGTTTTGCCTTGTTTGCCTCCTGATTCGAGTAGTGTCATTTGAGGGCACTCATGCAGATTACAGTCTTCTCTACTTGATCATGTTCTAGTTTAGTGGATGTTCTTTAGATCAGCAGTTATTCTTCGACAGAGTTTGCATGTTCTTCATGCTTCAGTGGTGTTCTTTTATCTCTTTTTGGAGAGGAGTTTTTTCCCACTGGGTTTTCTCCTTTGTCTCCGTTTCATAGAGATTTCATTGTATTTGGGTACCTGATTAGGCCTTATTGCCAGGACCCATCTTTATTGCTTTCAATAGCTGTTCTAGGTTTTAGCTTCTCCCTAAGTCTAGCTTAAGGGGGGGTGTTAGAGTATTCGGGTATTTACTTGATTTAAACATTCTTTGTTTAATAATTTAAGTTCCCTTTATCTCTTTTACACTTAAGCTAACTTTAGGTGCATATAATTAATTGTTTTGATTAATTATTATGTGCAAACCTAGGTTTTCCCTTTTTAGGGTTTCTTGACCTATTAAAGGTTGAGTTCTTTCTTTTCATTGTAAGAATCACATTACATATTTTTTGTGAATATTGAGCTCTCTCTTTTTGAGCATATTCTCTGTGTTTTGTATGTTCTTCAAATTTTGCTTCATTGCTTCTCCTTGTAACAGGTTATTCGGCTTGCAGAAGATCTTCAGGCTCCTGTGGTGTTGTATTTTCTCAACTCCTATAAATCCTGCCATGGCAGGTAAGGATGTGATATACTAAGTATTGCACGAGTATAACAAATAGATGATCCCTATGATGGGGGAGTCACCACTTTTATCAAGCTACAAGTAACCTTTCAAAAAGCTATGTTTCTACTCAAGGAAATGTGTATGGTGACTATTGTGGGAGAAAAACCTTCTATGCTATTGCATTGAATTTATCACAAATATTCACAATCAATAAAATGGGTGGGTTTCTACATAAAAAGGTGTCTAGTAATTTTTGATGTTTTTGGACATAAGTTCATTCTGCAGTGACTCACTTAAGAGCCTTGTAACTTGTGGTGGGGCCCATTTGTCTTTTTGGCAAGTTACACTATAGGAACAACTATACCCAAGGCTACAACTTTCGCTCACACCTTATTTCTATAGCGGCTCGAAGGATTTACCGCACGAGGTCGTTCTCAAGAGTGATGTGTCTCTCGACAGGCCTCTCTTAAAAAGATAAAATTTGAGTGTTACTAACACTTTTCTCTTGCACCTAGGACCACGAAAGCCAAGGGAGAGGATAGTGTGTGTTAGAAGTAGGACCACTTGACAAACTCTTTGCACAAGTGTGCCAAACACAAAAGACACTTGTTCTTTTTAACTCATCATCGCAATGTTATCTAACTATTTGGAGATGTTGCTCCAACAATCATGGTGTTCTTTTTATCCTTCAAAGGCAATATGTTGAGTAAACTAGGAAATGAAATCCTGGTCAAATGAATGAAAAGCACGTTTGCTTGAAGTAAATTGCTTTGAAAAACAAAACAAGTTGATTGTTCTTTTTATTTTCCCAAAACAAAGTGTGGATTGTGAATTTTAGCTTGAGTTGATGCAAGAAAATAAAAAATTGTCTTGTTGAATTTTAAACACCAAAATAAAATTTGAGTTCCCTAACTTGCAAGAAAATCAAAGTTTGTTGTGAGTTTTAAAGCACCAAATGAAATTTGAGTTCATTTTAACTTGCAATAAAATCAAAAAAATTTGTGAGTTTTAAAGCACCAAAATGAAGTGTTTCAAAATGATTTTAACTTGCAATAAAAAAAAGGAAAGTAAATTTCTAAAATCTTAAGAAATAAAATGGGTTAGTTCAAACCTGCACAAGAAACAAAAAGTCATTAAAATCCGCATACATGGTGGGCCTCTACAAGCCTAAAAAGTTTTGATTTTGCGGTTACAAGGCATTTTTTAGAACATTCTATTACAATAGCGCTACTCTGTGTGAGAACAGAAGCGCTATTTAACACAAAAGAACAACAACAAGTACAAAAGCACTAAACTAAATTATTACATAGAGAGCCAAAAGCACTAATATTGGAACAAAAACGCTACTTAAGGGTCAATATTTCTATACTATAAACAAAAATGCTAATATTGGGACAATAGCACTATTGGGGAAACAATAACGCTAAAAGACCAAATTGTGATAGTGCTAAAGCATGAACAAAAGCGTCGAAGTGCGACCTGAGTGTCAATTAAAACAGTCAAACAAATTAGTAGTTTAAGAAGGTTGCTCTTTGATTCACATTGGGTTCACCAAATGATGCTCTGCAAAATGGGAGATGTTAGACAAAAACATGTGGTTGTATAACACATAAGAGGCACAAGAAACAAAGAGAAATGTTAGTGTTAATCAACCAAAGACTATTCTAAGCAGGCATACCAAGAGAGACACTAAAAAGATAATGAAGCATTTAACTATGAAAATAAATGCAAGAAGACATCTCCAAATGCCTTCCGCCATGCTTGTAGCTCCTCCTCCCTTCTTCCTCTCCTCTCCAAGTTCCAAATTAGTGTAGCTCTCAGTAGCTTTTTTGCACTATGGATGCCTTATGGAGGTTCAAGATTGAAATGCTTTAACTATATTATGCAAGTGTAAAACAAACTAGTTATGATATGTTATGAAATGAACTAAGATTTATTTTAATCCAAAATGACAATATATTAGTGATTTATGCTAAATGCTCTTCTCTAAAATTGGCTATAAGGTAAATGCATACCAGTTTTCAGGATCTGGATTATGAAGAAATGGGCTCTATTTATAGAAAAAATGGAGCAATGGATGGTTGAGATTGAGTAATCTCAACAAGGGTCAGGATTGAATGGTTTATGATCCATGTGAGGAATTTCAACCCAATCCAAGGATGACAAGTGTAAACATGAGATGGGTTGAGAGGAGAGGGAAGAAGCATTAAATGCTTGACATGACTTGAGGGTTAACCTGGGAGGTAAGGTTAAGGTTGAGTTGAGTGAATAAATTCATTATCCAAAGAATAATGCTTTTATCCAATGGATAAACTCTTGTGCAAGAGTTAGTGAGGATAACCATGGTCAAAGCAATAAATGCTTGAGACACATGGGTTACATGAGGATTGAGTTAGGGGTCAAAGTCCCTAACCATGAGTGCAAATGGATTTAACCATAAATGGTCATGTAAGAGCCATTAGTGGTTTAGAAGACTTTAGAGGTTAGCTTTTTGGACACATCAAACCTTAAATGCTTTTCAAAGACTTTGGAGTCTTTGAGAAGTGACTCCATGTTGCTTAGGAATGTGACAATAATTAGGGGATGGATTAGCATAATTAGGAAGGGGTTAGAAGAATCTAGAAGGGGCTTAAGATTGCAAGTGGGTTTGGTGGGTGAGGGAAAATAGGATTTTTATTATAATAAAATTCATTTATTTCAACAAATAGGTGCAAGTTGCATTTTTAGGAGAATGAAAGTGGGTTTGGGATTTAATGATTTAAATAAATGTTTTATTTAATTTATTTAAAAGAGGAAAGGGGATTTAAATGAAATAAATAGGATTTATTTCATTTAATTGATTGTGAATTTGGTTTAATGAATTAATTAAAATAAATTGAATAATTTATTTAATTAATAGCAGAATGATTTGAAGATGACTTAATTTAATTAACTGATGGCTAGTGGGTTTTTAATCAAATAAATAACAAATATTTATTTAATTAAAATGGATAGATTTATGTGACTACATTTTCCCCTCTTTGAGACGGTGTGGTGTATCGCGTCGTTTCAAAGAAACAAAAATAGGTGTGAAGAAATATACCCCATAAATGTTAATTTAATGGGTGGTATGCCCCCTCGAGAGATGGGTCGAAAAATTTTGAATAATCGAGCGATCTCTCGAAAAAGAACGAGAGTTGGCGGGGAGGTACAAGAGAAGGAAATAGAACTAATGGTGAAAGAATGGGAGAAAATGGAGTGAATACAAAGAAACAACAAGCCAATGAGTACCCTTAGGTCATGCAAGAGATATAGAGCAGATGTAGTGTGTGGTTTGGATTGATGCTATATAATTGGTCAAAATTGGTTGGACAATCTGGTGCAATCGGTTTAATTACCCCAGTTGGGTCAAAGCGTGACAGTTGATGTCAGTTGGTCGCTTGGACAGGATAAAGTCTGAGTAAGTGAATCAAAGTGACCTGATGTGACTTAGACAATTAATGTAATTGCTCGATCAAGTCAAGGTATATGAAGCAAAATACTCATTGAGACTTTAGACAATTGATGTAATTGTCTATTGGATTGTGTTGGATTGGTTGATCAATTGATAGTGTGGGCATGGGATGGATGGTTGTGGTGAGTCATAGTAGCCCCGTTGAGACTAGGTCATTATGATAAATGTCTAATGCAGCCTAGGATTACCGTGATCGATTACCTGTTGAGACCCAAAGAGACTTGATCAAAGTATTTGTTGATAGTCTAGGTGTGTGGGAGTCATTGTACCTATGCAGATAGAGTAACTTGCTTGATTTAGAGGATGACTTAGGATGGGAAACACAGTCCCTCCTATTTAGAGATGGATGGTGATGAACGTGGCTTGATTGGGTTTAAGGGAAACGATGAAGGGATTTATGATTATGACCTAGATAGGGAGGGTGAGGGGGGATTCAATGTTAGATAGAAGATATGGAGGACCTAGGACCGAGTCCTATAGAAGAATATGAGTAAAATAGAGTATGCATTGTTATGACTATGTATGTATGATATGCAGCTATTATGAATGTATGGATGGGTGGAATACAACATAATGTAATATATACAAATGAGATGAAATGATGATCCATAGTGCTTTATTTTTCATCATTGAGCATGGTAGTATCAATCTTGGATGAGGCAATAGGAACCAAGGATGGAGCATTGTACCTGCAAACAAGCAGCATAAATAAAGAATAAAGAATATGGACCCTCCATAATGGTTCATGCTCATATGGTCGAGGTATACATTGTAGTCAGCAAACCGTAGTGATCCATGACTGTATTTTTCATATGATCATGTAGCTTAGTGAACTTCCCACGTAGACACCATTAGTACATGCCCTAGAACTTCATTGAAATAATTTGCAGAATATATACAAACAAATCAATACTTTAGGAACCATAACGGCCACTCTAATCATTTGTGGATATCCCGGAGTAGCGTAGGAACCTGATATAAATGAATAAATAACCTACAAATCAACCAAGTATCTGATAGCTTAAACAAAATTTTCTTGTCAAAGAAAATGTTATAATGTCTTTGTTTTGGTGAGGAAGGATGCATCCTTGCTAAGATAGTTTGTGGGTTGTTGTTGATTGTTTGGTTGATATGATAAGTGGTCATCATTTGAGTATTTCAGAATGTGTGTTTGGTATCTGCTTGGATGTGTATGTACAAAAGCGTTGCCATGTTTTTGATTGATTTTTGATGTTTTATGATGTTTTTTTGGATTTTGTGAGTTTTTTGAATATTTTTGGTATTTTGTGAGTGTTTTGAATGTTTTGGATTTTGTGAGACAATTTTGAATGTTTTTGGTTTTTGTGAGACAATTTTGAATGTTTTTGGTGTTTTTGTGAGACGATTTTGAATGAAGAACTCAATGAATCATAAGTAATGTAGAATCCACTTCCATCAAATAGATTTAAGAGAATTGCCCCCAATTTAGACATGACTATAAAAAAGCGGGATGCAAGACGTATGAAGTACTATCCTTGATTGCAGATTAATAACAAGCCATGGTTTTGATGGATGGATGTATGGATGATATGAATGTGATCGCAACAAGTTTGAAAGACAATGGAGCCATAGCCTTTATGAGTGGCACTTGTTTGCCAGGTTTTCACCATTGCACTTACCCAAGGTGCCACCAAAGTGGTTGTTCACCATTTGGATGCATGATTTTTCTTTACTATTTTGATTTTTTTTTGTATTTTCTTCAGGACATTTATCTGAATGTTTTTGGTATTTTTCTGGTATGTATGGGAGCCTAATGCTATGTACAACTTATGTATAAAACTGCTTGAGGTGCATGTTGTTGATTGGATCTGTGAGTGGTTCTCCTTCTGAAGCAGCCAACTGATATGCCCTGAACCCAAATACCGCAATGATAACATATGGACCCAACCAGTTTGATTCAAAATTTCCTTGATGTTCTTTGTTTGGTTGGTTACGAGGATTTTCTCGAAGAACAAGATCACATGCCTCAAATGTATGAGGGCTAACTTGATGATTATAGCTTCTGCTCATGTATTGTTGATAGGCTTTGAGGTGGTTGTATGCAGCTTGTCGTTTCTCTTCAAGTAGCTCTAAGTCTTGAAGATGTGATACTCTGTATGCTTCATCATCTATTATATTATGCAAGGAAACCCATAGAGATGGTATCTCAACCTCAATAGGAAGGAAGGCTTATGCACCATAAACCAATGAGTAGTGAGTTGGGCCTGTAGGGGTTTGAATGCTAGTTCGATACACCCATAGTGCTGGATTTAATTGAACATGCCAATCATGACTAGCATCATTGACTGTCTTCTTGAGGATTCTCAATATGTTCTTGTTTGATGCTTCGTCCTGACCATTTCCTTGTGGGTAATAAGGAGTGGAAAAGCGGTGTTGGATGTGAAACTTCTCACAGAGCTCACGGACATCCTGATTTTTGAAAGGAAGCCCGTTATCTGTGATGATGGACATGGCTACACCATACCAGTAGATGATGTAATTAAGGATGATTGAGGCAATATGCTTGCTGGTGACTTGGGTAACTGGAACAACTTTGATCCACTTTGTGAAGTATTCGGTGGCGGTAATAATGAATTTGTGGCTATTGGATGAAGATGGATGGATTTTACCCACAAGGTCAAGTCCCCATTGACAAAAGGCCATGGTGTTGTGATTGGTTGCAATTCTTGTGCTGGTGCATGTATCAAGTCTCCATGAACTTGACACTTCTTGCATTTTCTGACAAATTAGTAGGAGTCTTTTTCCATGGATGGCCAATAGTATCTAGCTCATATGATCTTCTTGGCTAGTGAAGGACCACTTGCATGAGTCCCACAAATTACTTCATCTACCTCTTTCAATGCCTTTGTTATCTCATCTTGTTCCAGGCATTGGAGGAGAGTATCATCAAGACTGCGTCAGTATAGGGTTTTAGTAATGATGGTATATCAAGCAGTTTGGCGAATGAAGGTTTTATGTTGGTTATTTGATCGGTTAGGAGGAAGTGTGTGATTGCGTAGATAGGTGTAGAACTCACCATACCATAGGGATTCAGAATTGACAAGGAGACATATCATCTCGGATTTGAAGATATCATAAGCGGGAATCAAAATTTGTTCTACTAAGAACTCGTAGTGTGTTGAATTATGCGGAAGATCTAGGAGAGATGCAATGGTAGCCATAGCGTCAGCAGCTCGATTCTGATCTCTAGGTATTTTCTCAAAGGTGATAGTAGTAAATGATGCCTTTAAACTATCCACCATTTTCTTGTATGACATGAGTTTGTCATCCTTGGTCTGATATTCATATGTTACTTGTCGAATGACTAGTTGGGAGTCGCCATATATCTATAGCTCTTTTAATTTCCATGGTATGGCTAGTCTTAGTCCTATGATCAAGTCCTCATATTCTTATATGTTGTTTGTGCATGGAAATGTGAGCTTGTAAGACTTCGAGATGTTGTCCCCTTGAGTTGTGATAAACATAATGCCTACCCTCGAGCCATGCCTAGTGTATGAACCATCAAAGTATAGTTTCCATGGTTGTGTTGCTGTGATCATGAATATCTCTTCATCTGGAAAATTGGAAATGAGAGGATGATCGCCTATGAGTGGTGAATCGGCCAATTGATCTGCAATAACTTGACCTTTGATAACCTTACGGTCCACATACTCGATATCAAATTCACTTAGAATCATCACCCATTTGGCCAAGCGGACAGTCAATGCTTCTTTGTTGAGTAAGTACTTTAGTGGATCAATTTTTGCAATGAGTTGTACTTTATGTGTTAACAAGTAGTGCCTCAGTTTAGTGGCTACCAAGATTACTGCTAGGCAAGCTCGCTCAATAGGGGTGTAATTGAGTTTATAGTCAACCCATGTGCGAGAGATGTAGTAAACAACACACTCTTTCCCTTCTGCATTATGTTGAGCCAGAAGTACTCCTAATGCTATATTAGTTGCTGAAATATAGAGCAATAGAGGTCTACTTGGATCTGGTGGGATTAGCAATTGTGTATTTATCAGAGTCTTTAAGCATCTGGAATGCTTGCTGGCATCTGGTATCCCATTGAAAGTGGATGTTTTTGTGTAACAAGTGTGTAAAGGGGTGATATTTATCTACCAATTGTGCAATGAATCTTCAGATGGATTGTAGTCATCCTTGTAACATCCTTAGTTGATTGATATTCATCGGAGGTGGCATGTCCATGATTGCTTTGACCTTTGAAGGATTGACCACAATGCCTTTGCTTGAGACAATTTATCCTAGAAGCTTCCCTGAGGTTACTCCAAAGACACATTTCTTTGGGTTGAGTCGAACATGATATTGTTCTAGTCTATCAAAGGTTTTCTCTAATATGTCCAGATGACCTTCTCTTGTTAGTGATTTTTCCAGTAAGTCGTCAACATAATCTTTCATTATGGTATGCATCATATCATGAAAGATGGTGGTCATTACCCTTTGATAGGTCGCTCTTCCATTATTTAGACCGAAAGGCATTACATTCCAGCTATATGTTCCCCATGGACATGTGAAGTCTATCTTATGTTGATCCTCTGGTGTGATCTTTATATGGTTGTATCATGAAAAGCCATCCATGAGAGAAAGCATGGCATGTCTAGCTGTTAGGTCTACGATTATGTCGATGTTTGGTAGGGGAAGTCATCTTTAGGACATGCCTTGTTTAGATCTCTGAAGTCAGTACAAATACAAATGCCCCCATTTGGTTTGCCGACAAGGACAATGTTGGAGATCAATTCTGCATAATCAATTGGTCTAATAAAAGAAATGTCCAGGAGTTTCTTAAGTTTTTCTTTGACTAGTACTGCAATTTGGGGATGTATCTTGTGAAGTTTTTGTTTGACAGGCTTGGCTCCTTCGGCGACGGTGAGGTGATGCATGACTAAATCAGGATCGAGACAAGGCATGTCTGCATATGACCATGCAAAATTGATCTGACGCTTCTAGAAGAACTCTACAAACTTAGGTTGTTCTTCTAGAGTTAAAAGAGATGCCAGATGTATGTGGTTAGGAGTTTTAGGAGTCCCCACGTTGGATTATTTTGTCTCTTCAATAAGGATTATTGATCGTTCTTGATGTGTACTAGAGGGGATAATGTCAAACCTTTCATCCTTAGGCATCTCAGAGAGGTTTTCACCATTGGATACACTCTTTCTTTTTACTTTTGTGGGATCAAACAGTGCTACAGTGTGGTTTTCACTGGAAGATCCATGTTTTATTGTTATATTTTACAGCTGAAGGGTTTGGCATCTGCCCCAAAGTATGCTGTGCTATTAAGTTCAATGGCAAATCCAGCTTTGTGATCCCCACTTGGTATGTTATCCCGTAGGTCCAAAAAGTCAATGATTGCCTCATCATTTTGGAAGTGGTCAAGGCATGGGGGATTAGATTGGTTCCATTCAATGAGTTCGGGATGGATAATGGGCATTACCTCATTGATTAGGTTAAGTTCATAAGAGGTGTTAGTGACATTTAAGACATTGTGGTGAAGGTCATTGATGGTACTCTCCTTGTCAGAATTAGGTGTAGGATGTGACGTAGGGTTCATGGAAGGTGTTTCCAGTTCAGGAACCTAAGAGGTCTTTATCTATGCTTCTATGTAAATAGGGATGTCTTTGTGAGGTGGAGGTAGTGATACGTCTTCCTCATCTGAAGTATTAAGCTGGACAGAATCAAATTCCCACTCATGTGAGTCAGTCTCTGAGTCGCTTTCTAGTATCCGATTACTATACCATACTGGGATGTCCTTTGAGTTAAACACTGTAGGTGTGATTGGTTGATGTGCCCTTGTAGATGAAATGATTGGTGTTGCAGGAAGGATTATGGGGATCAGTGAATCCGATACAGGTAGCATCAGCGTTGTTGAATCTACTGCTTTTCCTGGAATTGTCGGTGTTGTCAATACTGCTGGGGGTTCTGATATTGATAATGGTGATATGGTTGTAGTTGCTACTGTTGATGGGGTTGGTGGTTTTATTGGTGGGATGATTGGTGTTGTGGATGTTATTGCTGGGATGTTCAATAGTATTGGAGTAATTGGTGTGGTTCTAGGTGTTGTTGATATAATCAAAGGTTACCTCTTTATGGTTGGAGTTGGCTGATATAGAGGTTTGTTGGGTTTCCCTTTGAATATGAGTTTAGGAAGAATCTCCTTTTGAAAACCTAAGCCTGTGTTATCTTTAGGCTTTAATTATGGCTGCAGTGGCTCATGTCATCCTTGCTTGCAAGGTCCCAAGGCACTCTAACCATCATAACCCATTCTTTGCATAATGAGAAGGCCTTTTCCATATTGATCTGTGGGAAGCTTAGCTTGTGGGATGTCTATGGCGATTGGATCTTTATAGATCCATTTTGCTAAGTCCTCATCTCTGGTCTCTTCTTCTTGACTCTTTCCAAAGATGAAAGGTGTCAAAGTGCATGCTAGCTTGACCAATGGTTTTTGAAGTAACTGTTGAGGTTTACCATGAGTTCTAGTAGAAGTGGGCATTTGTCCAACACAAAAGAGTTGGCTGAGATTATACTCCTTAGGACCTTCCTCTGCTATTTTCATCTTGAGCTTCTCTTGCTTGGGTATAGTGGTGTTTGAACTGGAAAGAGAGGCTGGACTAATGTATGAGGTGGATGAGGTGGCTTCTCTGTTGTTAGGAACAATAATCTCTAGTTGATGGTTGATATTGTTACAATATGCAAATGGATTGACATCACCCAAGATTGTAATTTCTACACTGTTATGAGGGAACTTGATACACTGGTGGTAGGTGGATGGAACGGCTTGCATGGCATGTATCCATGGTCTTCCTAACAACAAATTATATGGTAGAGGAAGGTCTAGAACTTGACATATGATGTGCTTCACCATTGGGCCCACTTGGATTGGTAACACAACTGCTCCTTTGGATGAACGCTCTGCATCATCATAGGCTTTTATAGTTATCTTTTTGCAGGGATCCACTGATTCAATTGCATACCCCAATGTTGTGACCAATTGTAGTGTACAGATATTTAGGCTTGCTCCATTGTCGATCAAGACTCGCTTGATCCTATGTTGGTTGATAAATCCTTCAATATGGAGTGAGGCATTATAAGTTTGTTGGAAGGATGTATTTTCACTTTCTGAGAAAGTGAGACATGGTGATGACCTTAGATTTCCAATCATAGCTTGGAACTAATATGTATTTAGATTTGCAGGGACTGACACCTCTTGGAGAGCTTGATCCAAGATTGTTTTATGAGATGGCGATACACGCAAAATCTCTAAGATGGAGATAAGTGCAGGCGTCTTAGCTAATTGTTCCACAAGGTTATAATGCTTTGGGATGGAGGGGGTGCCTTGTGGAGCTGCTTTAATGGTGATCTTGTTGCAACGCATAACAACATTGCAGGTAGAGTTTGGATTTTTTATGGTAATGGTTGCAATTTGTTCATTGGCATCATATAGGTGATTTACAGTGTAATTATAGGCAGCTCGCATATAATCAGTGGTATCTGTGTTTCACCCTAAAGTGGAAGGACCCCTTTGATATTGTGATGGAAGTGGATTTTTAAATATAAGATGATCATTGTTTTTTTTTTTTGGGTCATGTCCTTCAATTTCAATCTCGCCTCGGTCAATGAGATCCTGAATAAGATCTTTCAATCTGTGACAATTGCTTGTTTTATGCCCTTTCCCTTGATGGAATTCACAATGTTCATTATCCCTTCAGCATGAAGGTTTAACCTAAGGTTTGTAATTGGACGTCTTTGGTAGGGTCACCAAGTTTGAGGAGACCAACTGACGTAATACTGTTTCAATAGGTTCCCCTAAGGGAGTGTATGTTCATTTTTGTTTATAATTTCGTTGTCTTTGTCTTGGTTCCTCTTGTTGTATATTGCGTCCTTAATTTGGTGGGGGAGGAACCGTGTTGGTCTTAGGAGGGGGTTTTTGCCCCACAAATCGGACCACAGGTTGTGCACTCTTGATAGTCCTTGCATCTACAACCCCGTCATTAATGATGTTTTTGTTTTTATTCCAGAAGTTAGGTTTATCACTGTTGAATCGTGGGCGAGGCGTATCTTTGGGTTCATTGTATATTTTGATAAGCCCCTTTTTGATGAGGGCTCGTTCACATTTTAAACCCTATGTGATCATGTCATTGAAAGACTCGATGCCTTTCATGTCTAAATGAAATTCCATTTCTTCGTTTAGGTTGGAAATAAAGATTTCCACTAGCTCTCTTTCAGGTAGCTAAAGGGAACGTCTGCTAGAAATTTGTCACCATCGTTACAGGAAAGCTGAAAATAGCTCCCTTGGTTTTTGCTTGGTGTTACACAGATCGGCCATGGTGATATCGCGTTCAATGTTATGTGAGTAATGTGCAATGAATTTCTGGACCAGTTCTTCGAATGTCTTAATACCATCTGCTAGTTGGGAAAACCATGATGTAGTTGTCCCTCCCAAACTTTGGGTAAAGAGTCGCATTAGGTATGTGTCCTCATGTGCCACTTCTAGGCATGCTGAATGAAATTCTCTAATATGATTGCAAGGGTCTCCTTTTCCTTGATACTTTTTGAACTTAGGTGTTTCAAACCCTCATGGAAAAGGTAGCATATGTAGATTCCTATCAAAGGGATAGGGACAAATGTCATTAAGTGAAAACTGGTTCATTTTCACACCACTATGGAGTTGTTGGGTGAGATTCTCGACTTGTTGCCGCAACATGTCTATGTCATTTAGAGGAGGAGGAGGTGGGGGATTTTCTTGATGAAGGTTGTATCTGATGGGATCTTGACCTCTTCTATCCTCATTACGACTCTGGTGTTCTGATGCTTGCCTTAGTTGTGCAGTATCAAAATCAGGGTAGTTTGGCTCCCTCTTGGGCAAGTCGTAAAAAGTGAGCGTCAATGTTGTTCCTGAGGATCTCATCAAAAAGTTGATTAAAGAGAGGGTTGTGTTGCACCTTTTCTATTGCTGCAGGAGTAGGAGCACTTGGATTTTCTTCATTTGTGTTTCCTCCAAGGGCTTCTTGGAATTCATTGAGATTTTCCTCTTCTTCCTCTTCAATTTCTTGTTGTCTAGACCTTGATCCGGTTTGAGCCACTTTGTTTAAAAGTTTTTGTTGAAGTATTTGTGAAAATGATGATGAGTTGGTGATGAAATGAGAGATTAATGTTTGGTGGAGTGTTTTGCATATGGATCTCTAACACTAAAGGTAGATGTTACCAAAAGTCCTTTCTTGAATTGCTTGTTGTGTTTGGTTGAAAATGTTTGATATGATAAGGTTTAGAGAGATCTGAGATGTGTTACAGACTCAACTACTTAGTAATGAGAGGATTCACTCATAGACTAGTTTTAACCTACATAGAAATGCCTCTTAGGATGAGTTTATCCTAGCTGTAGAGACAATCTAAAAAAGTGATGTATTGTGTTTGATTCAAGCAATATCGAAATAGAACATAGGACAAAAACCTCTTGATGTTTTGAGAATTGGAATGGATTGATGATGTGTGAATGTGAGAATGGATGAAATGTTAACTTTAATAGAAACTCTGTGTTACAAAAGGAATAAACTCTTCTTCTTCTCTTTCAGGAGTTGGGGGTTCTTCCTTAGCTGAGTTATATGTGATGCAAATGTCTGGAAAGAAGGCAGGATTGATTTTGCCTCCCTTGTTTTTATGATAACTTAAAGCTCTATATTGAGTAAAAGCTCCGTGGTTTAATGACTCTTGATCAAACTCGTTGGATTTTCCTTAAAGATATAGACGCATGTGACATAAGAAGGTTCTATGTGAGACAAAGATTTGTCTAATAAGATAGAAGAATTTCCTTCTTTTAATGAAAGCCTTTGAGCTTAATGGTCTTTTCTTCAAGTTGATGTGTTGATGAAGATTCTTCTTTCTCAAAATGTGAAGAATGGTCATATTGTTTGATACTTGGTTTTTTTGTTATTTTTTGTTCTTTGGTTTTTGAAAATGTTTGTGAAAATTTTGTGTTGGATGAATAATTGTTTTTGGAATTGGATTTTTTATTTTTCTTTGACAAGAAAACAAAGCAATCACACAAACACAAGAATGTTGCCTCAAAAGGCACAAGTAAGTGTGGGTCTAGATCAACCCAATCTTTGGACTTTTATGACCCTTTCCTTCCAAATGTTTTTGAGTATGTTTTTCCAAAAATTCTGAAGTCAACTCAGTTTATCACTGGTCTTGACACAAAATGAAGACACTTCAAACACTTTTTATGCCTAAGGTCAAATGGCCAGTTGAGATAATTTCAGCCCACATCTTGATATTTCTTCAACTTTGGTACTACATACCTTATGAATCCCACCATGGCAAGTAAAGATGTGATATACTAAGTCTTGCATGAGCATAACAAATAGATGATCCCTATGATGGGGGAGTCACCACTTTTATCAGGCTACAAGTAACCTTTCAAAAAGCTATGTTTATACTCAAGGAAATATGTATGGTGAGTATCTTGGGAGCAAAACCTTCTATGCTCTTGCACTAAATTTATCATAAATATTCTCAGTCAATAAAACGGGTGGGTTTCTACATAAAAAGGTGTCTAGTAATTTTCGATGTTTTTGGACAAAAGTTCATTCTGCAGTGACTCACTTAAGAGCCTTGTAACTTGTGGTGGGGCCCATTTGTCCTTTTGGCAAGTTACACTGTAGGAAAAACTATACCCAAGGCTACAACTTTCGCTCACACCTTATTTCTATAGCGGCTCGAAGGATTTACCGCGCGAGGTCGTTCCCAAGAGTGATGTGTCTCTTGACAGGCCTCTCTTAAAAAGATAAAATTTGAGTGTTACTAACACTTTTCTCTTGCACCTAGGACCACGAAAGCCAAGGGAGAGGATAGTGTGTGTTAGAAGTAGGACCACTCGACAAACTCTTTGCACAAGTGTGCCAAACACAAACGACACTTGTTCTTTTTAACTCATCATCACAATGTTATCCAACTATTTGGAGATGTTGCTCTAACAGTCATGGTGTTCTTTTTATCCTTCAAAGGCAATATGTAGAGTAAACTAGGAAAATGAAATCCTGGTCAAATGAATGAAAAGCACGTTTGCTTGAAGTAAATTGCTTTGAAAAACAAAACAAGTTGATTGTTCTTTTTATTTTCCCAAAACAAAGTGTGGATTGTGAATTTTAGCTTGAGTTGATGCAAGAAAATAAGAATTTGTCTTGTTGAGTTTTAAACACCAAAATAAAATTTGAGTTCCCTAATTTGCAAGAAAATCAAAGTTTTTTGTGAGTTTTAAAGCACCAAATGAAATTTGAGTTCATTTTAACTTGCAATAAAATCAAAGTTTGTTGTGAGTTTTAAAGCACCAAAATGAAGTGTTTCAAAATGATTTTAACTTGCAATCAAAAAAGAAAGAAAAGTGAATTTCTAAAATCTTAAGAAATAAAATGGGTTAGTTCAAACCTGCACAAGAAACAAAAAGTCATTAAAATCTGCATACATGGTGGGCCTCTACAAGCCTAAAAAGTTTTGATTTTTTGGTTACAAGGCATTTTTTACAATGCTCTGTTACAATAGCACTACTTTGTGTGAGAACAGAAGCACTATTTAACACAAAAGCACAACAACAAGTACAAAAGCGCTAAACTAAATTATTACACAGAGAGCCAAAAGCACTAATATTGGAACAAAAGCGCTACTTAAGGGTCAATAGTTCTATACTATAAACAAAAGTGCTATTGGGGAAACAATAGCACTAAAAGACCAAATTGTGATAGCGCTAAAGCGTGAACAAAAGCACCGAAGCGCGACCTATGTGTCAATTAAAACAGTAAAAAAAAATAGTAGTTTAAGAAGGTTGCTCTTTGATTCACGTCGGGTTCACCAAATGATGCTCTGCAAAATGGGAGATGTTAGACAAAAACCTGTGGTCGTATAACACATAAGAGGCACACGAAACAAAGAGAAATGTTAGTGTTAATCAACCAAAGACTATTCTAAGCAGGCATACCAAGAGAGATACTAAAAAGATAATGAAGCATTTAACTATGAAAATAAATGCAAGAAGACATCTCCAAATGCCTTCCACCATGCTTGTAGCTCCTCCTCCCTTCTTCCTCTCCTCTCCAAGTTCCAAATTAGTGTAGCTCTCAGCAGCTTTTTTACACTATGGATGCCTTATGGAGGTTCAAGATTGAAATGCTTTAACTATGTTATGCAAGTGTAAAACAAACTAGTTATGATATGCTATGAAATGAACTAAGATTTATTTTAATCCAAAATGACAATATATTAGTGATTTATGCTAAATGCTCTTCTCTAAAATTGGCTATAAGTTAAATGCATACCAGTTTTCAAGATCTAGATTATGAAGAAATGGACTCTATTTATAGGAAAAATGGAGCAATGGATGGTTGAGATTGAGTAATCTCAACAAGGGTCAAGATTGAATGGTTTATGATCCATGTGAGGAATTTCAACCCAATCCAAGGATGACAAGTGTCAACATGAGATGGATTGAGAGGAGAGGGAAGAAGCATTAAATTCTTGACATGACTTGAGGGTTAATCTGAGAGGTAAGGTTAAGGTTGAGTTGAGTGAATAAATTCATTATCCAAAGAATAATTCTTTTATCCAATGTATAAACTCTTGTGCAAGAGTTAGTGAGGATAACCATGGTCAAAACAATAAATGCTTGAGGAGGCACATTGGTTACATGAGGGTTGAGTTAGGGGTCAAGTTCCCTAACCATGGGTGCAAGTGGATTTAACCATAAATGGTCATGTAAGAGCCATTAGTGGTTTAGAAGACTTTAGAGGTTATCTTGTTGAACACATCAAGTCTTAAATGCTTTTCAAAGACTTTGGAGTCTTTGAGAAGTGACTCCAAATTGCTTAGGAATGTGACAATAATTAGGGGATGGATTAGGATAATTAGGAAGGGGTTAGAAGAATCTAGAAGGGGTTTAAGATTGCAAGTGGGTTTGGTGGGTGAGGGAAAATAGGATTTTTATTAAAATAAAATTCATTTATTTCAACAAATAGGTGCAAGTTGCATTTTTAGGAGAATGAAAGTGGGTTTGGGATTTAATGATTTAAATAAATGTTTTATTTAATTTATTTAAAAGAGGAAAGGGGATTTAAATGAAATAAATAGGATTTATTTCATTTAATTGATTGTGAATTTGGTTTAATGAATTAATTAAAATAAATTGAATAATTTATTTAATTAATAGGAGAATGATTTGAAGATGAATTAATTAAATGTTAATTTAATTAACTGATGGCTAGTGTGTTTTTGATCAAATAAATAACAAATATTTATTTAATTAAAATGGACATATTTATGTGACTACAAATGCTAATTAACAAACTTCTACACTCTACCAACAAATCAATAGCATGAGAAAAGTTGTCTAGAGCAGATAGATTCTACTCATATTCAACTACACTATCAAGCAATTTTGAGAAATGCTCCAATTTTACCTCAACAATTTCCTTCACCTTCCAAAAAATGCTCACAAAGTCTTCTCTTTGTCTTTGCAAAACCAATAATTAAGCCTGAAGAGATTTTTTCTTTTTCCTCTGCTCTCCATCTTGTCACTTGGAAAATTAAATGTCTTAGCCAAGGAACTCAATTCATCCTCTACAACATCAATTTTTGCTTTATGCTTCACTATAGCTGTCAGACATGAAAGACAATACCTAGAAACTCTACTAGCAATGTAGATACAACCTCTCATCTCATCAATGCATACATATAGGGCTCTATTTTCATCATTATATTCCTTCAATAAACTATGCATACTATCAATAGGTTGCTCAGTCAGTTTTTCCTTAACAATCTCATATAGAGATTTCAAAAGAAGATTATCAATGTCTTCAATTCTGATACTGTTCTAGACCAAATGATTTATCAAAACATTTTCAATTTTGTCTGACTCAACTAAAGTCAACCACATCTTACCCATCTTCCTGATTTCTTCTGCACTGCTAATAATCTCTAGCAAATTTGATTCATCATTAGATTATTTTATTTCCTACTCTACAATAGCCAATTCTTCTTTAAGCACAGGAGATTCTGGATCCTCAATTACCATAGTGTCTTTCTCCTTCTAATCCTTCTTTCTCCTCTTAGATTTTGGGACACTAATAGGCACAAACTCTCTCCTTTTCCTCTTATCGGAGGAAGATTCTCTTTTAGCAGAACCGGTAGCTCGGGATACCAAACCGACACTCCATATATCTAAAAAATATTTGAAATAGACATTTCATGTCTCCTCTCTCTTATCTAAACTATTTAGATATCTAAAGATTTTCCTTGCAACCAGGACACCAGATTCCTATATCACATTCTCTTTAGCTGGAAGGGATCCCAAATAATACATAGCTAAGAAAATAAGGAATGACATAAATTGGAAGTGATAATTCTATTCTTTTGACATATTAATGTATTTTAATAACAATTCCCTTGGCAATTCATAAAAGTCAAACACTATCTTCCATAACAAGCATATGCACCAAATAAACTACAATAGCTCAAGTTACACCTTCTCTATTTCTGAAATATATATTGTAAGAAATGCCATATGCAATATACTTCACAATAGGATTGACGATTTTGTCAATAATTAATGCTCATTGATCACTTGTTACACCAGGTAGGGTTTCAACCTCTTTATTCTTTATCAATTTCTTAACTAGAACAGATCCATTGTTACACAAACCAGTAATAACCAAAATAATCTCCTTCGTGATTGGATAGGGTTTATCCAATATGATGCAATCATTCTGCACATGACTAAGAGTCACTCTAATTACCTCATCATCATCAAACCAGGGAAAATCAGTCTGTAGATTCAATCCTTTATGCTCTAACTCCTCGGTCCTTTGCAACTCTGCATCACTCAAACTCTTTTCCACTTTTCTAATTTTCTCAAGGTTGAATTCGTCTAGAAATACCTTCTTCACAATCTGAAAGCCTTCGTTTCTCGACTCTTCGATGACCATCTTGCCTTCCATGATTGATTGCTCTTCTCTTTTTCTCTATTACTCTTCAACTATTCATAACACCTTCAAGCACTAATAACATAAAGAGAAATAACTTCTAACATTGATACTTATCTTGCCAAAAATCTCCTTTAGGGTTTTGCTGCCAAAAAGTGTCTTGTCGATGATGTCAACACAAACCTCTAATCATCAGATAGCCTCTCTAACACAGTCATGCCAGATTGACAACATAATCCACTCAGAAGAGGGGAACACAGATTTTCTTCAAGAACTCCCCCTAAGCTGAAGCAATATGCTTAGTTACTAGAGGAAAAGGTGCCTGCATGGAATTTTAGTGCACTAGGCTCACTTTCATTAATCACTTCCTTCTTTCTCCAAACCAAAATTTCCCTTTTCTTTGATCCATTATCCTTCATTGCATTCTTCTCAGCATATTTCTCCATATTTTCATTTTTAAACTGATTAACATAATGTTTGGACTACTTGCACTTGTAACAACTAATGTTCTTGTTTGTTGAATTTACAAGAGGTAAATTCTAGATCTGCATTGATTAGCTTTATGACCATAACCATTGCATGCATGAAAATATGCATGAAATTTATTATTCATCTTATTTGCTCCAACCAGATTATGATTCTAATAGTAATATGCTTTATGATCAAATATATTGCAATTGTAACATTGAATGCTTCTACAGTTTGCAACCTTATGATAAAATTTATTGCATTGAAAATAATAACCATTAAATTATGGGTACCTTTGTACATTAGGTTGTCAAACTGGTAGCCTCCTTGCATTAGTATTCTAATTCCTAGTCTTGCTTGCATCTTCTAATTTCTTCTCTTCTTCTACCTTAACCTGTTTGCTTTTGTCTTTGCCATTTCGATTTGAACTTTCACCAGGTTGAAATCCAAGTCCAATCTTGTCTAAATGAGCTTTCTACATATTGATCAATTCTTCTAGGAGCTTACTACTATCAAGAACCTTATTTTTTTCCTTCAACTTCTTCACTTCTTGCTCCAGCTTCTCTCATTATTCAATCTTCAACTTGATTGATTCTTTCAAGGTTTCCTCTACTTTGTTTTTCTCCTCAACTTTCTACATCAGATCTTTAGCAGTCCCATTCTCCCGCTTCAACTGATTGTTAACTTCCTTATGCCTCAATTTGAATTTCTGAATTTTATCTCTCAGCCTCTACACACATTCATTCAATGCCTTCACATTCTCTTTCAATTCTTCATTCTCAAATTCAACACTTTCTAGATCTTCAAGGATTGTCTGCAATTCCTCATCCAACTAAAATTTTCTGATCATAATCATCGGTGCCATGATTCAACCAACAAGGATCTCCCTCAAGTGGTTAAGCTTCCAAGCAAGAGACCAAAGCTCTAATACCAATTGTTGGATTGGTTGAATGGACCAAAATACTGAGAGGGGGGGTGAATTAGTATTCCCACAAATTCTAAAAACTTTCTCACAACTTCTTAACCTTTTACTAATATGTTAGATTTATTGATTAAGCACATCAACATGAAATAGCAAATACATAATAAACAAGAAAACATAATCACAAATGGAACACTGGATTTTATTTGGAAAACCCAAATGGGAAAAACCACAGAGAGTGTTAACTCTCAAGATAATATAACTAGTTATATGGTGTTTACAAAATGGGTAGCTCACTATCAGATGGCTCACTACCAAATTATAAAAGAGGCTCACTAGCGGAATGCTCACTGTAATAGATATAGATGAATTGAGGAAAGTTGCATATGTAAATGCATGAAATCAGTTCTAGATTAAGCTTAGATGACAGCTCTCAAAACTTACAATAGATCCGGTAAAGGATCTTTGTACCACTATCCACAAATACTTGCAACAACTTTGGTGAAGGAATACTTCAACACTGGTCTACAAAACCAAACACTTGCAACAGATCCGATAAATGATTATTACAATGTTGCCCACACTCTGACTCTACTCCAACTACTTCACTATCCACAACTTGCACTCCACACACTACACTTTTATCTTCCACTTCTCATTCACTCATTATCCATGTCTTCATGTTGAATGTGCGCGCACACACGCACGCACACACACACACACACACACGCACACACACACACACACACACACACACACACACACACACACACACACACACACACACACACACACATATTATAAATCTTACACACCGAAATAATATGTCGGCCAAGCACAAGTAATATGTTGCTCGAAACAACACGTTATCCAATAAAGCCTTAATAAAAAGAACATGATACCCAAGTCGAACTCCGCAAGATCTCTACATGCTTCCTTTACATAATCCATTCACCGATGCACATTGCTTAATTACCAAAATAGAACATGGGTCAACTGGACTCATAGATATGAACCCATAAGCAAAAAACTCCAAGCATGACAATTCCAAACTCCAAAATAAATATACCACACATACCACAAATGCCAAACAACAAAATATGATAGATACAACTGATACAACTAATACAACTGTCATGACTTATACTGGAACACACAACTGATACCAAGACAAAATATGAACCATAATAAGCACACCTCAGGATTCTCATCTCCTAAAATAACTTCAGTAGATCATCTATGCCTTACTACATCATCTCCTATCTTTCAACAATAGAAATTATGCAACTCCAACAACATAATCCAAACCAGATAACCAGATTTGACATCAATGACAATAATGACAATATTCACACAAATCTAACAATCTTCAATATTTATACACTTTCCAAGGATTGATCTAGGGGAACTTGTCCTTTTGTGATGCATTTCTAAATATCCCCAGTCTTGATATCTTCAAGAAAAGTATTATAGACATTAATTCATTTAGTGGAAAACATCACAAAATTTCATTGTGTTTAAGAATAAGTCTAAACTTAAAGAATTAAATCACAACTACAAACTTGTCCTTTGATAGTATAACAAGTCTATACTTTAATAATTAAATTATAACTAAAAACTTATTCTTTAATAATACACATATTTAATACAAATTATAAAATATTTATCAAATTGAGAGATTATATTTATCCACTACCAACAATATATATTTCAAAATCTTCATTAAAAATCTGCATTGTTTTCTACTAAGGTTAAGAGCTGCAAGCAGTGTAGTTCCTACCAGTGCTTGGTAGGCAGGGAATGTGTTTGTTTGGTGTGGAAGAGTAGTGCAAGTAGCAGAGCCATTGAGAAAGAGGAGATATACTTAATAATGAAAATCAAAGTGGAATAATATATATATAGCAAGTGTATCTGCTTCCATTCTTTTCTAAAGATGAAACTAGTCAAACGAGTACAATGATAATAAACTATGTATTTTATTTCAGGCTTTTCTGTGAGCTTTCTGGCTGTAAACAATCTAGAAGATCATGCTACAGAAAAAAAACACATAAGAGAAAAGATAATGATGAAACCGATATATATATATATATATATATATATATATATATATATATATATATATATATATATATATATATATATATATATATATATATATATATATATATATATATATATATATATATATATATATATATATATATATATATATATATATATATATATATATATATATATATATATATATATATATATATAGCAAGTGTATCTGCTTCCATTCTTTTCTAAAGATGAAACTAGTCAAACAAGTACAATGATAATAAACTATGTATTTTATTTCAGGCTTTTCTGTCAGCTTTCTAGCTGTAAACAATATAGAAGATCATGCTACAGAAAACAAACACATAAGAGAAAAGATAATGATGAAACCGAAATCTTGTAACTAGGCAAATAGATAGGAAACCTTATGACTAAAATCAAACTAAATTACTAAGTGTTTTGCTCATAAATGCTTGGATAAAGTTAAGCATCAAGTTGAATCTATCTACAAAATCTTTGTATCACCTTGGGATATGCAGTGTGCAGTGGATAGTGGTCATGTTGAGGAGATGTAAACAATCTAGAAGATCATGTTGCAGAAAACAAACACATCAGAGGAAAGATCACGATGAAACCGAAATCTTGTCACTTGGCAAATAGATAGGAAACCTTATGACTAAAATCAAACTAAATTACTATATATTTTTCTCATAAATGCTTGGATAAAGTTAAGCATCAAGCTGAATCTATCTGCAGAATCTCTGTATCACCTTGGGATATGCAGTGTGCAGTGTGTAGTGGATAGTGGTCATGTTGAGGAGATGTAAACAATCTAGAAGATCATGTTGTAGAAAACAAACACATTAGACGAAAGATCATGATGAAAAGCATAATCAGTATTGCCTTCAAGGGTAGAGAATTAGTATCGCTTTGGCATATATCACATTCTAGGTTGTAACAATGTCATGGGGGACTTGTAAAAATTATAGTGTGTAACTATGATGTACAGGATTTGAAGTATTATAGATTATAAAGATTAGTTGATATAAGTCCCAAAAGAGCATTTAATAAAGTATATGCATAGAAAATAGTCATAGAAGAAAAGAGGAAAACTCATAACTAAGATAACAAATAAGATCATTGAATCTAAAATTGAAAGTGACATGGGTGCTTGAAGTGTCATGAGCACATGCTTAAGTTGATATCTGTGTATATCCATTTGCAATTTGTTGTTTCTTTATTTCTTTGTGCTTTCCCTTAGGGGGATTTTTTTGAAAACTTTTGGAATTTGCTTGCAAATCTAAAGTAAGGGTTTTAAAATAAGGGTTTGAGCTGGAGGATTAACACTTCAAAACTGGACAATGAAACCTAAACCGAGTACTGAGGCATAAATTTGAGCCATCAGTCTTGATATGAAAAGCGTCTTGTCAAAGTTTGATGCTTTGGTTCTTTGTTCTCAAGTTGGTTTTAAATAAATTTTGATGACTCATGTTGCTATTCAATTTAGAGTACTATTATAACAAGCATAGGATATTCTATTAGAAACAGTTGTGTATACCAATTACAACATACATAAATGAAATTGGGGTATATGACATTACCTTCAAGAGGAGCATTTGTCTAGCCAAAGTCTTTTTCCATGTCCCAATCTCTTTTCATACATTTTGTAATATTCATAGAGCAATTTATTTAGAAGCAAAGTATTATTTTGAAGTCATGTTTTTTGCAAATTATGATAATAAAAAAGAATAGGTTTGAGTGTGTTACATCATTGTCTTCTTTTGCAACATCAATAATGGAATTGATCATTGCAATTGTGAATGTTCCTTTTAGCTGGAATTTATGTAGGAGGTAAAAGACTGCAGACATGTCATTTTTGTAATTCTCCAATGGTATTTTTGCAAGCTGGGGGAAGTTTTGCTGCAAAAGTATTGCATGCAAATTGCACCATTTGCAGTTTCAATTATGCAATGCAAGAAGGGTTGGTAAGTGAAAGGAGTTGTTGAAGCAGAAGTAATGCATTAAGCTGAACCGTCATTTGCAGTGAGAAGTAAATGGACAACATGGTGACAAGTGGTGCAAAGTAGTTGAAAAGGTGGAACATAGACATTTTTGGTTTTAAGTATTCCACTGAGATGTGAACGGTGGAACAATATTAGTGAGGGTGGTCAAATAGAGTGTAATTTACGGAATAGTAGAAGTTGTGTTGTAAGTATTAAGTTTTTTAAATGGTTACCTGAATATTTGAAGAGGCGAGAGCTTGTAAGGAAGCTTTGGTATACTCATCAGTGAGCTTGTCAACAACAGTGGACAAGCTGGACTTTAATAGAGTTGTGCCTTGCGAGCCACTGCGAACAATATTCTTTAGCAATAAAAGGGGTGGTGGAGTGAGCTACAAAAAAAAGGAAAAGCATTAGCTCATGTAACGAAGGAACAAAATAATGTGAGAAGCATAATATTCATTTTGACGGTTGTCGAGAATATCTTATAGTAGCTGAGTCAGATGTTGAATCTCCATCTTTAATTTCTAATTGGTATTCTATAGGTGCTTGAGTGTAACTAGCTACAAGAACAACCAATGTTCCAATTGAATATGTGTTGGTTGAATGGATCAGCTGAGTTATTGTTGTGTCTGGCATGAGTTTACATTGTTTGCAGACTTTTTCAATGCTTTCAATCATTGTTTTAGGGGTTAGCTGGAGGCAGTAATCAGCATCGCCTCTTTCACATTGGTTTTTTTTTTAATTGTAAAGTTTGTTAGCTGCAGACTAACACCAGGCAATACTTAGGGAACTAGCATATCAATCAATTTGTTATTAATATTTATAGTAATAGTCATTTGGCCATGCTTATAGACCATGTCAATATGTACAATTGGTGCTTTGGCTTGTCTTGCAAGGTTCTTGTTGCATCCAAGACCATATTGCACAAGAACATCCCCTTCAAAAGCAACAACATATTGTGTTGTACAAATTTCAATTATGCAGGAAGCATTGGCTGGTTGCAATTTTAATCTATGGTTAAATCAAATGTTTCATCTTGTAAAGTATTAGTAGAGGTGAAGGGGACATTGCAGAAATCTAGAAGAGCACTTACTTTTTTGGTTGTGAGCCATCATTAGAGAAGCTCTCAATGCTTGGAGGAATTTGTTGGTGGTTAGGAGCTATGTGTAAGCTGCAGTGAAATGAATAACATAAATTAGTTTGGAGGAAACATGGTATATCGCAAGTACCTGTAAACGGAATAACTGAGAATAAAAAAATTGATGTAAAAATGATTTGCAATGCTTGGAACTGATTGACATTAGGAAAAAGGAAGGTTGTAATAGTTTTAAAAAATTGCTATGGTTTTCAAGAGAGCTAAGAGAGTTGAAAAGTAGATATATTATTGTAAGAAAGCACCAAAATAGATGAAACTAGAAAATAGGAAAGGACCATACCTCGGAGAATGTTTTCTATGTTAAGAAAGGTACTCTTCCAAGGCAAGAAATGAATATTCGAGTTTACAATATGCTCATGGAATGCCATGATTCCAAAATATGCTCAAAAAGATCTTTCTAGAAGATGCAATTGGCATGTGTGAAGAAAAATTCCACATCTTTTGCCAACGTTCTACCTAGTGCCATAGGGAGGGATTTGGAAGAGGATATGCAAGATATGTACTTTTCTTGTTTTTATAGTGTCATAGACAAGAAAATCGGGTAACAATGAGAAATCCAGAAAGCTTTATTCTAATTTTATTAACTGGAGAAGCTTGAGAATTCTCGTATTTGATTATATTTAATTCTTTGCAACTCCATAAATATGAATCCTTTATTGCTATCAATTTATTGTTTTATTGCTTGATGAGCTAATAGTTCCCCTAATAGATATTTTTTATATGGAGGGGGCTCTACATTTTGTCATAGTACATTACAAGAATTTGGAAACTAAAGGCCTAATTTTTTTTCTTGGTAAATGACTTCAATATAGTTCTTAAGAAACAATTAGCATTGAGAAATGCACATTACAATATACAGGTTTTAGAATACTACAAAAGTTTTTTAAGGGAAAATGTTCTTACCACTTCAAATGCTAATTTTTTTTCAAATCAATACTCAAATTCAATAATAGTGAAGATGGTAAGCTATACAATAGCTTGTCCTGTAACCTGAAATTAAACATTCATATAGATAATAGTGCTCCACTAGAACAAAAAATAGCAATAAAATATCTGAGTTTGGTATTATTTTTGCTATTGTGAAAGTATCCTATTCTTAAATGTTATGAGTTATGATGCAACATTAAACACTCAGAGGGAATGCCAAGGTTCAAAGCCTATCCTAGCCAAAACAGAAAACCCTGAAAATACAAAGGATGAAAGTAAAAATATTGTTGAGTGACTATTAAATGTTATCTGTATAACTGGATGCAAAAGTTTGAAACTGGATGGGACGAGTTTGTTTTCCCAGGCAATGATTTCCCACCCATAGAGATGTCAAATGTGTAGTTTTTAAATTAGAGTTTTATATTATATTGAACCCAACTTTTGGTATATGGGACAATGAAATGAATAAACAAACAAACAATACTCATGGGAAAGTGCACAAGTACAACTAAAAGCTATGGAAAAGCCAAACTTACAACAAAGCCACAAAAAAGTTGGAAGCACATATCCAAACAATGGTTTTTGCATTGTTTATTTATTATCTCAGTGATTATTTTTTAATATTCATAAGTAGCACTGCACAGATCAATGCCCCATGGGGCAACCCACAACTGTCCAACATGCAGACCAGTGTATTCTTTTATTACCAATTGTTCTACATCTTGCATTCCACAACATTCCCTAGATCTGACCTCTGCAAGTTCTTTTGGATTGCCATTTGTTCCAAGCCATCATAGGGAACTTGCTTTGACGACTCTGCCTCCGAAGATGTAAGCTTCAAATAGATCTCACCTCTGCAAGTTTTCCCCTGATGGCCATCTATTTTAAACCAACGTCAGTGACTCTGCTTTGACGGCCCTGCAACTGCCTCTGGAGATGTGTGTTCTCTCTCGTTGAGAACCGCACAAACCCTGTAAACCCCTGCAAACCATCCAAATATCGAATATCCACATGCCAAAAAAGCTCAAGCATTATAATTTGCTTAAATAATATGCATCATTATCATAAAGAAACTAAAGAAATAGGGAAAATTTTGCAACAAAACAATCTTTGATTGGTTGGGCATGTTCAGATTAATAACGGGTTAAGCAAAATAGCCTCTGCTATAATTTCCTGGTGACAGGGACTAATAATAAGTAGTATCCGATATATTTCTTTCTAAAAGTAAAGTACACTTCTCAAATTTATTGACCAAGCAAATTAATCTACATTAATTTTAATATGTATTTTATAATTCCCTCAATTAAACTTTAGATAATGACCTTCATAATTAATCATTACATTTAAGAATGATTTGGTGCATGGTCATTGCCTCTTTCCCAATAATTATATAAATTCCTTCCAATGAAATCATAACATTTTTTTATTTGATGGGCAAGGAGGAACCTCAAATTCGGGTATTAATTTAAAATTTTCTTATATTGATATTGACCCCAAACCCCCCAAAAAACAAGACAATAAAGGTAAAGATATAAATATTTAATAGGAAGGAGTGAGAAATGATGATTAAAACACAAGTGGAAAGTGACAAAGATTCACCTTTTAAGCCACTTTTCCAAAGTGCTCATAAAGGTTGAGGTCAAAAGGAGTCATCATAAAAAAAAAAATAAGTGCGCCTTCCAACAAGCTTGGGATTTAAATCACTTCAAATATTCCCCTTTAGTGGATTTACTATGCCATGTGGAATAAGATGTATTTATGTTTGAGGAGTCTTTCTTTTTATAAAGAACTTTCTTGTTGGCTTTTAGATGTTATTTTTTTTTTGTTTAAATATTGAAGTGATCAAGATTGTTGGTTTTAAAAGGGACTCATGATTGCCAAAATGAATATTCAAGTTCACTTTAAATATTGAAATGATTCATATTGTTTGCTTTAGAAGGAAAATTTGATTGTTAAAATGAATTTATAAGTATTAAATTATTTATAGAGAGGTGTGTGTTTATGTTTTATGAATGGAAAGTTTAATTGAAAATGGTATATATATATAGTATCTTTAATTTATATTTCAAAGACATACAGTTTGTTTAAATTCCAACGTTAATTCATAGTATAATTCAAACACTTTTATAATAATAATGATGTTTCTACATTTGATATGATTCTAACATGACTCTTATGTTACCGATATGACCTCTCAAACACTTATTCCATTTTGTTATGTGTGTATGTATATCTATGTATATATATACATATACATATACATATACATATACATAGTATATACATGTATATACATGTGTATATGTATATATATACATATGTATATATATGTATGTATATATATACATATGATATACACATGTATATATATATATGTATATATATACATATGATATATATGTAGACACACACACACACACACACACACACACACACATATACATACATATATATGTATATATATGTGGGTATGTATGTGGTGCAGGAGCACCTAGCTCATTCTCAGCTTCTTTTTCATCTCATGTTTGATTTGTGTTATTTTAAGTTGGAAAGTTGTTTAGCATGCTTTTTGAAGTTGTTCTAGGTTGTTTGGATGAGTTTTGAACTCATTGTGTGGTTTTGGTTTCCTGTTTTCAACTTTTGCTCAAAATTGTCAGTTTTGGTGTTGCCTGGCAAAATGTTGTAAAAAGTGAGTTTTTAGTGTGTTTTTGTTTTTGAAAGGTTTTATACATGTTTTATGTTTGGATTTAAGGTATAAGAAGTGTTTTTAGATGATGGTTAGTTTTGGAGGTCAATCTTGCATTTTCTAGGCACCAAAAGTTGTCATTTAGGCATCAAAATGTCAAAATTAAGTGCCTTTGGACATGTACCTGCCCGTATAGGAGGTTAACCAACTTGGAGAGGTATTTAAACTCCTATTTTAACTTTTTAAAGGGTTGATCATTCGAAGTTATGAGAAGTTTTGCAAACTTGCACTAGTTTTTACTTGGTTTTCTCTAGTTTTTGGCTCCATGTGAACAACAGTTCATACACCTGCTGTACTTGTCCGTACTGTTCTTGTATTTTCTGATTCTAACATGTTTTCCTAAACTTTTCCCTTTGGTGGCATTAAATTTGATTAAGTTTTGAAGTTGTAGCAAAATTATTTTGATTTCACAGTTTCACTGCCCAGTCTAGGAATTTGGGCAAGAATGCTTGACCAACTTGGTTTCTTGGAGTCTTAAAGTGTTCATGGCTTCTCAAGAACTAGTTGGTCAATTTGTACATTATGTAAATATGAGTTTTGGTTTCAAGAGTGCAGGTACAAGGTGTTTTGTGGCCATGGAGCCCTAGGCAAGTAAGCCATTTGGCTAGGGTCTTTGCACAAGTATGATGCTTTGCTCTTCCATAGCATTTGCATCCTTTTGGTGAATAGACATATGTGTTGTCTAAGTGTTGTGAGAAAGCAAAGAGACTTCCTAAGTCTGAAAGAGGAAGGTTATATGTTTCAATTTCATGAATTGTAAGCCAAAACAGTGAGTCATTGTTTGGTAGTTGTTTTCTTTCCTAGTTTGCTCTCCACCATTGGTGTGAAAACCTCTATCCATACTTTGTTTGCTTGTAAAAAAGTACAAGAAAGGAGTAAGCCCTGCTCTTGGGTAATGTAAAAGCCAAGATCAAACAATGATCTCCTTAGGCAAAAAAAAAAAAAAATGTAAAACGCCCAGTAGGCTGCCACAGTCAAGTATGACTGATTTTTGCATATTGTTGAAGTTGTAAATGGATTTTCTCCTCTTCAAATTGCAGGTATGAAGGACTTCATGTATGAAGAAGACAAATAATTTCTTATAGAGCACAAACAAACCTTCAAATATGTGTTTTAACATTGCAAAGTGCAGGTCCAAAATGGAAAAACAGTGAAAAGAGGAAAAGTGCAGTCCCATTTACTTGACAGTGAACTATTTACCATTTGTACTTGCTTAATGCCTTTTGTGCAGGGAAAATTGGATTCCTTCTTGTCTCTAATGTCGTTTATGTTCATATGCTTATGTTATAATTGGAATTTTGCAAAAAAAAAGTGCTTGTGGAAGGCAAAAGTGTAAAATTGTCAAATGTTGCATTTCCTTTGTATGCATATCATGAAAATCTTGGTCTTCACTTTGTGAGGTTTAAAACTTTTTGGTTATGGTCTTGTTAGCCAACAGCAAGGTAGAAATAGGTGTCTTTGAATCATTTTGAGGTTCCCAAGCTTGAAATGTGGTTTTTGACAACAAACCCTTCCAAAACCCTCCTTTTATGCCCATTTTTGGGACAGTCATGGAGAAGGACTTAGGGACCCCCAAACTTGATGAATCTTCAAGAACTCCCAAAAGGGTATCCAAAAATATAAACCTTTCAGTCTGGAAGTCCATCGCTTGAACAAGGTGAGCACAAAACCCCAAAAGGAGGGCTAATTGCTTGTAGCCTTTTTAGGCCTAAAAATTGAATTTTGGTCAAATCGGGTACACGAATGGTGAATGAAAAGCACAAAAGACTTCAATGCCAGTTGAAACAAGTTGTCCTCACATGAATTTGACACCTTTTGTGGGACAGACCCCAAGAACATAGTTTTAGCAAGCCAAAGTGGTTATGGGGTTGAAGCCTTTCAGCATACAAGAGGTCTTGACTTAGGGAGGTGAAACAAGAGGAAGTTTGAGATGGTCTATGAACCTTTGCACTCTGATTACAGCAACAAATCCTTGAAAACAGTAAGGTCCTATACTTAGTGAACATATAAGTCACTTGAGCATTCCACTTGCACTGCCTCCCTATCAGTATGTGTGTGTATGTATGTATGTATGTATATGTATATGTATCTGTATATGTATATGCATATGTATATGTGTGTATGTATGTATGTATGTATATGTATGTGTCTACGTATGTGTCTATGCATGTGTGTATGTATATGTATATGTATATGTATATATACATATACATATATATATATAAATATATATATATACACACACATATATGTGTGTGTATGTATATTTATGTGTGTGTATATACATATATGTATATATGTATGTATATATGTATGTATATATACATATATGTATATATACATATATATATATACATATATATATATATACACACACACACACACACACACACGCACACACACACACACACACACACACACACACATATACATATGGAGTTACAAAATTATACAAAATGTAATAAGTATTAACCTTGACCATCTTCCTACATCCTATGATACAACTAAGTAGCTATATAGGACTTAGAAATTTCCGATTTCAGTATGCTAATCCAAATCATTCCATCCAAGAGGGGGGCGGAGGAAAAAGTGGAATAGAATAACCTGGTTTTTGTGTAATAATCATGCGTTTATAATGCATTCTATGTTTCATTATTTTTTTTATATTTCCTCTTTTTTCTTTCTTTTGCGGAGGCCGATAACTATTGACTCCTATTACTTTAACATTGAAGAAAATTTCAATCCAATTTTTGATCTTTGTTTTATTCGATCCCGAATCAACATTTAAAATATATTGATTTTTTTCCAAATAGACTAACACTTTTCTCTGTAAGTACTAAATCTAGATATTGAACTTCATACATAAATATTTCTCCTTTACTATCATTTACAAATAAAATACAAATGCCTATGGGGGGGTCAATGTTTGAAATGTCTTCATTTGAATTTTGACACTTCCAAAACTGAACTTTGTCTGAGTTAAAAATGAAATCTTGCTTTGCCCTTCTTTTGAGGTCCTTCGGTTTGTATCCCTTTGCCTTGCTCATGCTTTAGATTTTCCTTGTTGTATTCTTTGAAAAACTCTCTTAGGCCTTGTACAAATCATATGTTCTCATTATTGGTATATTCCCTTGTGTGCCCATAAATCACTTTTGAGGTATTGACTCAAATTGTGCAATCTTCTAGAAACTTTGTGAAATTGAACCTTTAAATGTCCAATGTTATGACAACCTGCATTGCAACATGAAAGGATATGAGTCTCTTTCAATAATTAGCAAGATTCATCTTCACACATTGATTTTTTTCCTCGTTTCTTAAAATCCAAATATTCCATAAAATTTCAATAGACAGTATTAGCCAAAATAAATTACAAGCCTTGTTTAGTCCATGTATTTTTCCAAACAAAATCTCATAGTAAGCATCATCCATATTCCAACCTTTAAGTTCACCACATAAATGAGCCTATAGTTCTTTATCAATAAAACAATAAAAAAAATGTGTTTAGCAATTTTAGGCCCCCTGCAAACACTACAATTATCAAGATCCTTATCATGCACTTTATATGACAACTTTTGCAGAATTAATAACCATTTCAAAAAAGCCTTGTTAGGCTCCAAACAACTATTCCAAGTTATGCTAATATTATTTTTCTAGTTATTACCAGTCAAATTAACCTGCTAGACATCATTAAGATTAACAATAAGATTATGACTATCGCAGAGAGATTTATAAATTATTTTAGCATTAACATTGGTAAGAATAGACTCATCAATCCATTTGTAGTTCTCAATACTCTCAAGCTCATTGAGGTATATCTTAGGGAGGCCAAGGGAAACACAAGCTTCTCTGAGAACATAGTATGCTCTCTAATTGGAATAAGGGATATCAAACTCTTGCTTAGGGAAGTCCAAGGCTTAAGTTACCCCTCAGTAAGGATGTCATTAAAACATTGTATACCTTTGAGGTGCCACTTTTTGGCAAAACACCCTTGCAAAAGGGCAAGATGCTTCTCTTTATGGTATAGGTTCCACTAGATTGATGTCTTACCACTAATATTTTTATTATCCAAGATGATATCATTATGAGTAATGAGTCTTTTGACTGACTCCCCATATTTCCAAATTGATTTGAACACCTTGGACCTACTAGGAGCCACTAGGAAGATACCTATAAGGAGATCATTGAAAGGGAGAAATTTCCAAGACTTAGCATCCTTAGGGAAAAAATAATAATGTTTTTTCAGATAAGGACTTTTCCAAGGTCCTCTCCATCTAAGGCTTTGAGGATCCATTTTGCAGCAAGTGTCATTTCTTTAATTTTGAGATCCTTTAGTCCTAATCATCTCCATTTCTTATCCAAGCAACACCACTACCATTTGACCAAATTTTTCTTGTCATTATTGTTGGTGGTGGTGTTAGCACAACCAATAGAAAGAGATCCAAGGATAGAACTCCTCTCTTAAGACAAATGTCCACTCCAAGGTTCTAGAAATCTAGGTCTTAGTCATGCAAGATAGACCAATGGGAACATATGTGATTGTTAACAAGGGGCCTACTGGTATAAACAATCTAGAACTATAATTATGATAATATCTCTCTTAAATATTGTAAATATTTATTTTAGGATTTTCTGAAATCTGCAATAAAAATTGAAAACTACAATATACGCTAATTATCTCACACCACTCAAGATTACAAACAAATTGCAAAAGATAGGAGTTAGAAGAAAAACCTTTTAAACAAATAGGATGGATGACTAAACCACAATGATATAAATCAAATTCGCATAAACAAGATCAACACACTTCATGGAAATATGATGCGATCATATAAGGAAAATAATAGCAGAATAATTTTTAGAATTCATCAAACTGCACAACCATTACCCATGCACACATGCTAGACAAAATTCCTAATATGCCCTTCAAAATTAAATGTAGTTGAGTTATGCTTCACCTTTCAATCATTTATCAAACAACAATACCATCTATTGAATTGTTCAGAAAATTAACACAAATTGAAATATTGAAATATGAACAAAAAATCATTCTCTTCACAAAATTTGACAAATATTTCACCCCAAAGTTGTATTTATATTTCATTGGATTCTATACATAAATCATCCAAACCTCATGACAATCAAAACAAGAGTTTCTATAGAGTTTGCAAATACAAATCTGCAAACCCAAAACTAGGGTTTCTGGGCAAAATTAAGGTCTAAAATTTATTAAAATCTAGTAAGTAAACTACATAAAATTGCTCCTAAACTAACACTACAACTCCTTAGACATGATTTAAGTGGTAGACAACTAAATTAGGCGACCAAATTTGAAGAAAAACACAACTTCTTTTTCAATTTGAGACTACTGTTAACTATTTTTCATTTATCCATGGGTTTGCATGAAAAATGTGGGGTTTTCTTTCCTCTTTGTTGTTGCACTTCAATTGAAAGTAATCGAGGTTCCTTGGATGTGAGAAATAAGAAATAAAACCCCATTTTTATTTGCATTAGACCCCTATAAAAAATTGGGACTTAACTAACAAAAATTGAAAACACCACTTATCCCACAACTAGTTGTCTTCTTCTTTTTACATACTTTTGATTCAAAATTTAAAAAAATTTGCTTCGTTACTTTGGCAACTTATCTGGAAAATGTTGCTTGAAGCTCTCTACCACATTTTGTTTCAACATTTAGAATTTTGTTATATTTCAATTTATTATCAAGTTCTTGAGAAAAGTCCAAGACTTCTTCTTTGTATCCTCCAGTTATGGTAGTCCGGCCTTCATAATTTCTAAATGTTGCTTAGTGGCCATCATTTCTTCAATGGTCTTTAGAGAGCAATCCTTGTACATTTCATCTTTTAATGCTTGTATGATGATTGGTGCACTTTTCAACTCCAACTTGTCATTTGGTAGGGTACCACGAAGACTCTCAACAAATTCTTCAACACAAGATAATAAAGAATTAATATTAATTTGTTGAATAATATTATTCTTGGCCTTGGTGTACTCTCATATTACCATTTTAGTGGCTCTTATTTATTCCAGTATGGTATCTCTATCTACATTGTCTTTTGAAACTGCCTTTTCATGTAATAATTTTAAATTAGTCTTGATTAGTAGCTGAAGGGTAGGGAGATAATCATCCAATAAGAGGACTGGTTCTTCAATATTTATGTCCTCTTTCCCTCCTCCATTCAAAATTCCATTTAGGATAGTTAATTGTCATTGCAATTATCAAAATCTATCAAAACTTGTTGAATAATAGTATCCCCAAGCTTTTCAATTTCAACTCTCCAACCTAGAGTTGCGGTAACAAAAGAATATCCAACTAACCCTATGCTTGATAGTCTTTGCATCAAAGCGGCCCAAATGCTAGTGGAAATATAAGTTGAATCAATTGGACCTAAGAGTTGATTGATATATTTTCTTAATTTCGCATGTTGTGCCTTCAAATCTTCTTTAGTCTCATCCTCTTTGTCCATCCTCCAAAATATTATATCTACAAATTTCCCAAGAGAATTCATTTCTCCTTCTTTATTCTACTCCTCCAAAGCCAATTCCTAGATTTGGTAATTTTCAAACCTCATCTCACTTTCTAATTTATCCACTAAGGGGACAACAATTTGGGCCTTTTGGTGCTCGAATTCATCAATAGTGACCATAAAGAGCTTCCTTGGATGTTTATTTGGTTTAGGAACTCTAAAAGTTTTCTCAAGCATGGAAAAATCAGTCTCATGTAGCTCCTTATATTTCCTCTCACTTCGTACAAGTGTTTTTTCCAACTAGGTAGGAGTTGTTCCAATACTTGTAATATCCATTTGTGGTGGATTTGCACTATCCTAAGGTCGTTCTTCTTCTCCTTGTTCCTCAATATATTCAACACAGTCTTGTCATGAACTTCTTCATCCTATGGATGCTCAACCTTTTCAAAATTCTTCTCATGTTCATTCTTATTAAGGCTTTCAAAGTGGGCTTGTTCTTTAGACTTCTCTTATTTCTTTGGCTCATTCATGGATGTATTTGTATCTAGCCCTAGTTGTTTCTCTTGATGAGATATATATGACACATTCAGTTGCTGCTACGATTATTGATTAGATACATCTTGTCCTTCTTGTGGCAATGACCCACTAGCCTATTATTGTTCATGATGAAGGTGAAGATCTTCTCAAATTTTTTCTTCATCTTCTCCAAGATCTTTACCCAACATAGAAAATAAAGCTTCCTTACTGGCTTTGTCAAAAAAACTACTTTCTAAAACAATACCATAAGATGGTAGTTGCACTTGAATTGGAGGAATTTCAAAATTCACTTGTTGTGCTTCTTAGATAGTGGTTCATTTTTAGGAGGGAGACCTTCTTCAATTATTACCTCTCCTTCTCCTCCAAGTACTTGTTCTAGTTCACTTTCTTTCTCAACTTCAACCTCTATATCTATTTCCATATGGATGGTATCATGAGGCAACACTTGTTCTATAGTTTTCTCTTGTAAAATTTTCACTAAAGAAGATAGAAAAGGGCCTTTTGTTTGGAGAACAACGATGTGTGGTATAGTAGGAGTTCTAGTGGAAGCTTGAAGAGTTGGATCCTCATGTCATTGTGTTGAAGAATCAAGCCTAGTTTTCTTGTTTTATTGTAATTGGTGTTGGCATTTTTTATGTTTATGTTGTGATTGTCATTGATGGACCCACACTTGTATTGAGATCCCCTTTATATGTATGAGCTCATGCTCAACCGGTATTTGTTGCAACCAGTATATTGCATACTAGTCTCTAGACTAGTGATTTTGCAGAATGTGTTTCCCGGTTTGAAGCGGCATGTCGACCCCAAGCGGTTCGTAGATTACAAGTGGTACGAGGGAGTAAAGAGGCACAACACATTCTTACCAGTCTTCATTTGTGACAAACCGGCAACCAGTATTTTTTATGAACCGGTAATACTCTGTGATGAGTTACCAACCAACATTTTGTGATGAGTTACCAATCCACCGATTGTTTGACGATGCCGACACATTGATGGTGATTCTTGTGTCGTGTTACTGAGTATGTCTAGATTCATTGAACCTAGGAAATTGTAATGTAATCCTATTGGACCGACATGAAATCAGATTCCTTTAAAAGGACATCATGTCTAGGGTTTTAAGTTGTTGCTGAAAAGGGTTAATGTTGAGCTAGGGTTTGAGGTGGAAGTTGAGAACAATCTTATCGGAGAAGATCAATTTGTAACTATGAGAGAGAGAGAGAAGATTGAAGTAATGCTGGAATGCATTAGCTGTGAGCAATACTGGATCTAACCAAGCAGTTTGTGCTATTAGATAGATCAAACGCTTGTTGATTACTCACATCTTTGACACGTCTGTAGCCCTTAACCGGATAGGCCTCAAAGCCTTTGTAAAATCCCCTAACAAGGTGGTTCACACATGTGAATCTAAAATCCTCTAACAAGGTAGTCTTTAATCAGACTTATCTCCTAACAGAGATTGAGATTCCTAATAGGATCTATTCTGGTGAAGAACATTGTAAGACCTTAACCGGTCTGGTTTCTATTCTGCAGATAGTGACTTGTGAGTTCCATCTCACCGTGGTTTTTCCTAGTTGGGTGTCCACGTCAAATATCCTGTGTTATGGTTGTATTGCTTTTGTGGGTGAATGCTTTATTCACATTTTGGTTTGCACGTGTGGTAACTAGTTTGACTATCAGACTATTTTACCGGTTTATCTTTAGACTGTGTAAGTGTTTTAGTGCAGTAGTTTTTGGCATACTAATTCACCCCCCCCCCTCTTAGTATTCATCAATTGGGGCCCAAGATCTTCTTCTTCTTCTTCTTCTGACCAATCCTTTATTATATTAGCAGGAGGAGCCCCTCTGTCACCTTTCTTTAATCTTTTATACACTCTATATTCTTCTTTAGGAACTTATTTCTCCTTGTCTTTGGCCTCTACAACTGACCTAGTTTTCTGGTGTACCAAAGGAGTTGTAATAGCAGGATTAGGAGGTCCTCTTCTCTTACCAAATTTTGGAGTAGTAGAGTGACATATAGCTTATCTTCCCTTCTTCTGTTTCATTTTCTTATGAACCTTGTATGGAATTGTCTCTATAGACAACCTAGAATGTCCAGTTGAGTTTCAAGGAGGAGGTGGCCTTCTTGAAGAAGATGGTCCTAAAACATTCTTACATTTTGCAACATCATCTTGTGACTTACTTTCAACTAATGGTACGAGGTCCATAAGATAAGGATTACCCATCCACTTCCTTGTCCAATGTAATACATGTTTTGATCTTTCTTGCATATCCTCATTCTCCAAGTAACCAGGACCAACATTATAGATTGGAACATCAAATATTTTATTTTTATTGTAAAGTGGATGCAACACATTCTCACTATCTTTCTTCCTACGTTCATTAGAGACCCATGGATTTTTAGCTTGAGAAGCTAGATCAAGTCTAATCTACAATAATCTTTGATACGAACATCATGATCATCAACATAAGTTGTCTAATTATCTTCAATATGTGGCACATGTTTAAAATGGGAGCCCATAAATTTGCTAAAAGTGCCAATTGAATCAAATTTATCTCATTCTATCTTAAAAAGCTTTAAACAAAATTCAAGTAATTCTACATCTAGGTTCATGGAAACTTTCATATCCATACATGAATTTGTTTCTACTCTTACTTAAAGTTGACACCAAGGCTTGTGTTTAATCTTTACTAGCTTATGAGATCTACAATCTGCCTGGATAGTTCCAAGATAATTATCTTATCATACAGATACCGAGGTATCTTGTGTGGAGCTATAGTGCACCTAGCAACCTGAATATAGGTGAAAATTTTGAATTGAATGAAATAACTACCAAAATGAAGAATCTCCTTGGCAGCCTTGGGTGACAAACTCTTGTCTAAATCTCCTTATAAGGGTCTTATCACCGTGAATACAAAGGAAATTATTGACAATGTAAAGACTCTTTCTTCTCCTTTGTAATTGTAGTTGGGGATATTAATTGTATATGTGTGTATCCGGGTCAGCAAGAGATCCTTCTCTCCTCAATCTTGGGTAAATATCCTGAGCTAAAAGCAAGTAAACCACATATGAATTTATATAAAATTTGAGATCTATTTTTACCCTCTACAATTTCTCGTCGAAATTATCACTTATCATTCTTCTGCAGTCTATAAGCTTCGTTCTTGCAAGACTGATCTTTATAAACAACAACATCCATTGATGAAATTATTTAGCATATGAAAGTCCCACCACACTACAAATGAGAGTAACATAGTCTTGCACATCAATATGCAAATAAGCTCGACAAATAAATTTAATTTTCTCAAGTTGGTCTAGATTCTTGGTTTTTTCCATCAAGTTCTCATTTATGTACCCCATAGGATCCTTTCTAGCATTGTAGTATTGTTCTCCTCAGCCAATTGTCACATGTGCATATGCATCATACTTTGTTATATAGAGCTCATCTTTGATGGCGTAAGGATAAATGTACAAAACAAAATCTCCCAAATGATTATATACTCTCCTTTCATTAGAATTATATTTAGATGCACAAGTTAGGATCAAATTTGGAGATTGAAGTGCTACTGGGAATCTTGCTGCTTGAACCAATCCTGAGCCTACCAATGAGGTAGCCCAATTGGTTCTTTCATTTGACCTTGTCATTCTCTGCAAAAACTCTTTGAGGTCTACATGGTTGATGTTTATATCTGTTATCTCCCTATCTAGGGGATACAATTTTGTTGGGGGATGATAATCATTGAATATGTACTTCATTGGAACCACTCTTGATTGCGACATCACTAAATTTATAGTCAAAGTAGGCTTAATTAGGAGCCTTACTAAAGAAAGAGAATTAAACTAACATGCGATAGACTTATAAAGCACTGCGAGGGGGGTGAATCAGTGATAGCAAAAACAATATCACTTTAAACACCGTCCGATAGAGATACTTAACAAGTTTACTAAACACTATGCATACAATCCAAAATGATATGAAATCATCCACAACAAGTAAAACATCCACCATAACACAAGTGTTTATATGTGGAAAACCCAAATGAGAAAAATCATGGTGAGATGGGACTCACAAGTTAACTATCTGCAGTAATAGGTAATTGACCAGTTAAGGTCTACAAAAGTGCTCTGCTAGGAGCGAATCCTATTAAAGATCCCAAAGCTTTGTTAGGAGCTATACCCTGTTAAAGGTAGTACCCTGTTAGGAGTAACCTCGGTATAGGATTTTAGAATCCAAACTAATGGATCACCTTGTTAAAGGATTTGAAGATTGAAGCTTGTTAGAGCTTACCCGGTTAAGGAATTTGACTGTTGTAGTGATTAGAAAACAACAGGTGGTGTGATCTAGAAGTAGCACAACTTTCTTGAATAGATCCTCTTACGCTCACTTAAAACTACATCATCAACATATTTTGCAATGCCTTCAACAACTCAACACTTCTATTTTCGCATACATGAAAATAGTTGATCATAATGTCATTATATAGACATTAGATTTCATGTCGGCTCAGGAATCATATCACAATTTCCTAGGTGCAGCGTATCTAGACAATCTAACATAACTCATCACAGATTGCCACCAAATCTATCGATTAGGGGTAACTCATCACAACCGCTGATAACTCATCACACAATCAATCAATATTAGTTGGAACAGTGATACCGGTTAAGAGTTAACCACATTCAACACATAACCGATTGTCCTTCATTTGCTTCTTTGATGGTCTCCACTAAATCTCCAAGATGGTGTCAAGCTATTCCTGCATATATCGGTTTGACACTCTCTAAACCATATTTAAACTAAACAACCAATATCAATTGCAATACAAAGACTTCTTAGGAGTAATACCGGTTTGTCTTAACTAAGATTACTAAGACAATGTGATCATATGTGTGTGTATACATGTTCCATCAATGAAAACACATAAAGTCATCCATTACAATCATCATCAAGCCAACAATATGTTGATGAAAAATCATCTTATTAAAGCAAGGAAAACTCCATGCCAAAGCCAAAATAGTTCTGTAGACAATCGGGGTTCAACGATAATGACATCCTCGATCCTTACAAAAAGAAGGCATGTGTGCTTTCTTAGCAGTCGGGGTACCATTATCCCTAATCCCTATTAAGATATTAAAAAGGGAAAGTGTCAGGGGTATGATTATCCCCAATACCCTCTTCGTATATACAATTAGGATTCAAGGATAATCACATCCCCGATCCTCACAAAGCTCTTCATAAAACCACCTTTCAAGGGTCTAGTGTCATTCCAACCCTGATCTCCTTTGATGGGAATTGGGGATGGAATAATCCCCAATCCTTGAAAAGATCAAGCATTAAAAATTTGGGGGTCAGGATACTCACATCCTCGATCCTCAATTTGGGAATCAACCGAAACAACATTTTAAGGTAAAAGACTAAGGGGTTTCGGGTTTCTTTGATCCCCAACTAGAGCATCAATATTCTTTGTTCATCTTGCAAAAAAAAAAAACTTAGGCATAGAGAGGGAAACACCCTGAACTACAATTATGCAAAACAAGAAAGACAAGGAGAAACAAACAAAATGAAATCATATCTGGTATACATAGCGAAAACACTGACAAAACCCTAGGGAGCACACAAAAACATAGAGCAAAGAAAAAGGAAAGAGAATTGACCTCAACATAGGACAAAAAGAACCACAGACCAAAGCTAAACACACAACAATATTGCACAAAGGATTACTTAGAGATTGAATTATCTCTAGGGAGCTCAAAATACTTACATGAAAAAATGTGAATAACGTATGTAAAATTTGTTAAATAGGCCCTAAAGGGCACAATAAATGTGTCAGTTGTGGTAGGATTGACATCATATGTTGAGGGTTTGGGGTGTCATAGGTCACCAAGGTGGTGTAATATGACATCCTCGATCCTCAATCTCCACTTGGGAGGCATCAAGTGTTGAGGTATCTCTACCCCAATCCCTGGAAAGATCAACCTAGACAACAAAAGTGGAGGTTAGGGTTTGGAGGTTGGGATATCAACTCCCAAAGGGAGAAGGGATATCTAATATTGAATCTTCACGATCCCTAAAAGGTAACAAGATACAAAAATCAAGGGAATAAAATAAAAGAAGCAAAAAAAATCAAAGGGAAAAAATAAAGAAAACAAAATCAAAAAAAGGGAAAAAACGAACACAACCAAAAGGAGGAAAAGAAGAAAATGAGAAGGGGAAAGAACATAGACAAGAAATAAATAAATAACAAAAGGGGGGTCCCTTATTTTCTCCAAGTGAGGAAACAAGGGTGTGAGTTGTGGAGACACAACAATTACATTTCCCATCAAACCACAAAAACCTTTTTATTTTCTTTTGTATGTCATTGATTTGATATCCACTCAACAACCATATAGAGGAGTAGTAGATATTATGGGAAGAAAGAATTTTTTGACAAACCTACATTCTCCCAACCAGTGAGAGGAACTACTTTTCCATTTTCCAAGGTATGATCAATCTTTCATATAATACAGTTCCACATCTCTTTCAAGTAGGGATTGAGGGAAAAGGGGATGCCACAATATATTACTTTCTTATCTAGACCTCCCCATTCAAAGTCATATTTATTAAACCAAAGGGGGTCTCTTCTTGCTATCATATCATGATAAATTTATATTTGGATAACTTTTCACTCGATGCTTCACAAAATACATTGATTTTCTTCATAATTGAATCCATGTTCCCTTCTTTGAGTTATAAAAACAAAGATGTGTCATCAACAAAAGTTGTATGTTTAGTAGGGGGCAGTGTTATGCCTTTCACAATAGGTGAGAGGGAGGACTCTCTTAGGAGGCATAAAATTACATCAAGTGCAATGAAAAATAGAGAAGGGGACAACAAGTAGCCCTGACTAATAGTCCTATCCAAAATAAATGAATTTGGTAAAGACTCATTGATATCCACTTGAGCATGAGCATCCTTCATGAATGTTCCAACCATGTTACAAAAGTTTCTAGGGAAACCAAATGCTTCTAATATTGATATTGAGATTGAGAATAACCATTCAACCTTGTCATATACCTTTACAAAGTCTAGTAGAAACATGACAACATTCTGATTGGTCATTTTGGCCCAATTCATGTCTTCCCAGTTAGTTATCAATTTTTCTAAGATGTGTCTCTCTTTAATAAAGCATGTTTAAGTATTTCTTAAAAACTTATGGGGGGTTTCAACCAATCTAAGGGTCATCACTTTAACAAGTATTTTATATGAGACATTAATGAGTTTAATCAACCTCAAATTCTTACTCAGAGTCTTCTCCCCATCTTTGGGGAGCAATTTGATGATGCCCTATTTATGTTACTTCCTAGGGAACACTTATAGACCATCAATAGATCCTCACTGATCAAATCTAGGTTCTTCTTATGGAAATCAACAACCAGCCCATTTGGACTAGGATATTTATCATTGTTTAGCACCTTAATCACTCTTTTGATTTCTTCCAAATTAATGTCCTTATTTAGGATGAGGATGTCCTACTTAGTAGGTTTCTTAGGGATCAAATATTTATAGAAGGCTTTTGCTTCTTGACATTTGTAGTTGTTTCCTTTAGTAGTAAATATTTTTTTATAGAATTGCAAGAAGAGGCTTTTGATCTCTTCTTGATCTTGGACAATTGTGTCATTATTCCACAACTTATCAATTTTTTCCTTGAATTCTTTCTATTTTAGAATCTTGGTCCATCGGTCTCCACTCTTCATCCAATTCATTTTAGACCTCACTTTAAGCCCTTGTATCTTCTTATTATGAACCCTTCTTAAAGTGTTTTTGACCAATGCTATCTTTTCACCTAGCATATCATTTGACGAATCATTTTGTAACAAAGATTCAGTAATCAATAAGTCATTATTTAGGTTTTCTTCAACCATTTTATTGTCCATAGCCTTCTTCTTCCCTATAGTATGAAAAATAATCTTCCAACTATTAATATTTTGCTCCCATTTTTTAATGGTCGATTTATTTTTCATACCCCATTTGTTACTCTATTTGATCATAAAAATGACACAATTACAACAACATCTATCAATAGGTTAACTTTGAGTAGGAAATAATTTCTCAGGTTAGGGACTCTGGCAAGTACATTGTTTTGAACAATAGTGGCCTGAATGGGGCAGTGGTCTGAAAGGGTATATGGGATTACCATTATAGAATTTTTATCCTTATCCACATAAGGAGCATCATGAGGTCTAAAATCTTCTAGAACTAAGGTAGGGTGCTACCAATCTTCATCTACTTTGACATTTGCACTTTCAACTATCTTCCTAAGTCTTTTGTTGTAACATTTATAGGCCTTTCTTGTTGTAGAATATCCAAGATAAATTCCTTCATCAAATCTTGCATCAAACTTTCCAAAATCATCTTCATCTCTCTTGATATAACATCTTCTTCCAAAAATCCTAAAATACTTGACAATAGTCGGTCTCTTATACCAAATTTCACAAGGAGTCTTATAATGATTAACTCTCACCTTCACCTTTTTAAGAATGTATGCAATAGTATGCATAACTTCCTCCTAATAGACATCCAGTAGATTAGCATATTTCAACATTGTTCTAGCCTTTTCTTGAAGCGTTCTATTTTTCCTTTCAACAACATTGTTCTAGCCATTTCTTGAAGAGTTATATTTTTCCTTCAATATTGTTCTAGCCATTATGTTGCAGTGTCCTAGGAGTAGACATATGTCTCCTAATACCATACTCTTCACAAAACCTTTCAAACTCATTTGAAGTAAACTCTCCTCCTCTATCATACCTTAAGCATTTAATCTTTACATCCATTTGATTCTCAACCATAGACTTGAATATCTTAAATATATCCAAAGCTTTTGATTTTTCAATTAGAAAGATAACCTATGTCATTCTAGTGTAATCATCAACAATAATCATAAAGTACCATTCACCATTGAGTGCTCTTGTTCTAGTAGGTCCACATAGATCAATATGAACTAGCTCCAAAGGTTTTGAAAAAGAAAACACCTTTCTTTTGAATCTTGTCTTTATCTGCTTTTCCTTCTGACATTCCTTGCATAAAGTGTTAGCAGGATTGGTAATCCTCAACAAATCTTTTACTACTTGTGTGGAGCTTATATTCACCATGTTATAAAAAATTATGTGTCTTAACCTCTTGTGCCACAACTAAATCTCACTATTTTGAGTAATCAAGCAACTGCTATCTTTAGCTTCCTTCAAGTAATACACATTTCCATTAGTTCTTGTTCCTTTTGGACTCACTCTTCCAAAGTTACCTTTTTTCTGATCTCATAGCCCTTATCATCAAATATAAGTTTATATCCTTTATTGCACATTTGACTAATATTGAGAAAAAATTTCCTCAAACCCTTTACATACAAAACATCCTTTGTCTTAATCTTCCCATTAATGGATATTGTTCCTTTGCCACAGACTTGAGCATATATCACACCACCAAGCTTAATAGATCCAAGATTCTTTTCTTCAATGTTAATAATTTTTTTCCTATCACTAGTCTTGTGGTTAGAACAACCACTATCAATCACCTGGGCATTTGATTCTTCTTTAGCATTTAGAGAAGATAATACAATCAAATATCTTTCCTTTCTCTCATCAAGTTATTGGATATTGGTTTCCTCAACATCAACAACTTTCGCAGCCATAGACAAAGTCTCATAACTAGAGTCATCATAGTCCTCCTCTTCAGATGAATGGTTACTTTGTTTGGAGTAAAAAAATATTAGGCTTACCTTCTCTGTCATCTATCTTCTTGCCTTTACCATCTCTTCTTCTATTTTGTTCTTCTCTATAAGGACATCTAGTAGCAAAATGACCAAATCTTACACAATTGAAAAAAATTATAGGTAACTTACCTTTGTATTTTCCACCCACATGTGGTATTGTCATTATTTCTAGCAGTAATGTATAGTGGTCCATTAGGTGCATTCATTAAATTATCACTTTGAGAAAAAATGATACTAGGTTCAAGCTTAGGTTTAGGTTTCTCTTGTTTAGGAAAAGTTTCTATCACATTTACTAGATGTTTAATTGGTTTGTTTCATAATCCATGTCTATGGAACTAGGATCAACAACATTTGTGGAAAAGGAAGACAAAATAGAAGTGAAAATTTGCATATTTATTAGGAGGTGCTATGGATTTATTACCTTTTTCATTCACACTATCCACTTGTATGATATTAGATTCAATGAAGTCTCAGACTTTATGTCTTAGATGCATACATCGCCTAGTATAATGCACACGAGTACAATGATATTAGCAAAAGGCCTCGGGGTTAAATGAAGGAGGTAAAGGTTTGGAAGTGTCTATAGGATGGGTGGGGGGAGTTTAATCAAATTGTTTTTTAGTGATTGAAGCATAATGGAATATAAGGACTTAGAAAGATGTGTAAGGTTTTGATTCTTTGGTCTAGAAGAATAGTGAGCTATAATAGGAGGTGTTGTAATTGTAACTTGAGTTTCAATATTGTTAAAAGAATGGGTGTTTATCCTAATAAAGTTCTTGTTTTGTTTCTTAAATGCTTGGTAAGTTTGAGGAGCATTTTTTAATTTGTCAAGTAGATTCATAGATGAAGATCCTTCATATTGACTAATCAAAAGTTGATAATCATAGTGTTGTGCACAAGTGTGTGAATGATGGAAATTTAATTAACAAGATATTACCTCTAATTTGTGGTTGTAAATTACCAATAAAAACTCTTTGAACATTAGCACGAGGAAGAGAATAAGAAATTTGCAAATACAAAGTTTGATATCTATGAATTAAATCTGTCACTTTTTCTTTCACACCTTGTTTAGAATGCACCAAATAAATTAATGTTAGTTGTGGCCAATATTGTTTTGAAAATATTACAAAAATTGATTAACAAATTGTGAAAAAATGTTAATTGGATTGTTACATAGAGAAAAATTGTTAGAAATTAGGATCTTAGGATACTAATAATTATAAACAAAATATAAAATAAATGAAATGAGAATCATACATGCATAAATGTACACATTTCACAAGATATACACTAGGAAAACCCTTTTGGGTAAAAAACCCCATAAAGCATCATTTTATTAAAACACTTACAAATGTAGTCTATAAAAAAATAGACTTGAACCTAGGGATTCTCCTCCACATGGCCATAATACCTCTTGTGCATAGTGACACAACTCACTATAAAGATCCAAATTCACACACCTCTCAAATGAGAGAGAACCTCCTTAAATATAGGAGGAAGGGTGGCTTCATTTCAATAACCCCTATTCATAAATAATTACTAATCTAATACTTATTAGATTATAATTATTTCAAATGTGATATGCTTATAAAGCATATAAGATATAAGGTTTTATAACCTTATATTAGAACATTATCTATAAATGTTCTAAGGGTATGACCCCTAATAACATTATATTCTAACAAAAACCAATGCAAAGTAGTTTCTTTCAAGGATCTAGGGAATTTTTTTGCAAGAAGGAAATCCTTAAGAATGAAATCGCTACATAAAGTAACAAATATCACCATGAGTATTAGGGCTGAATTTCCCATTCTACTTCTCAAATATGGTACCTCTATGTTTTTTGGTATGTGAGTATTTAGGATGGTATATGAAAGTGGACTACTTGTGCAATATGATGGAAGAACTGATTGGGATTAGGTTTGGCTTATGTTTTCTATTCGTAGTTGAAATAATGTCACATTTTGCAACAATTGGTCAATGATGGTATTGATAAGTGAGTTGGTTTGAGAAAATTTAGAATGTGATGGTGGGTTGGAAGGGACATTATGATAGGTGTGTGGAACATTGTGGTAAGTGAGAGGCGGAGAAGGTTAATGGCTATTTTGAGAAACAAAAGGCAGAGTGGAGGAAGGTGACACATAGGTGTATTGGTTAATAGGATTAGGATAATTACTAACGTTTATGGTATTTATATTTTGTGAAGAAGTAGATCTAATAAAGGATATGTATATGTAGAAATAGAAGGTACTATTGTAGGCATCAACACTTGGGTCTCAACTTAGATTTGAGGAGTGATATATCCAAGCATTATTGTACAACTAGCTACAATCATAGTGTTTTCATCCACTATATGAGCTATGCTATGTATAAAATATACACCATCTAAATCACCTCGTATTAATCTCCTTAGTCTCTCAATCAATGGGACTACCTCTCCAACCAATAATTTTATAGTTACAATTGTTGAAGGCCTTCCAATTCCTTGTCAAGCTTCTTTAATTTTTTATTAGACACCTGAATTGAAGGGTCATCCTAATCATGAGAATCACGAGGAGAGTTATTTTTAGGTATATTAGGCAAGATTTGTGTTGTATTGAGGGAAGATTACTCTCCTGAGTTTCTTGGTGGAAATAAGTCAATGTGCAACTCAAGCTCAACACCATTACTAGTTAAAGTACAAGAATCCATGAGTCGATAACTTATTTTCATAGTAATAACAAATTTATAATAATGGGTTATGAAATGTGTAAATAAGTATCAGATCCTCAAACACACACTTGATCCTAGGAAGCAATACAAGAAGACTAGGAGAAAAGAGAGGGAAATTGGTTTATGTTTTCAATGCTTTGGGTTGTCTCACAATTAATTGCAAATGTAGTATTAAATAAAAATAATATTAATTAGCCAATTAATTAAGTGGCATGCAATGATAATAATGAAGTAATTGATTAACCAATTGATTAGACTATGTGAAATAGCAATGTTGTGATCAATTAATCAACTAATTAAGAAATATAAGATAGCAATATTGTGATTAATTAACCAATGCAAGAAATTAAGCAATTTTTTTTAGAAATGATTACATCTAAATAAAAAATATTATGTAGATAAATCAGGTTTGAAAATCCAAATCAAAAGTTATACAAGCATAAGGCATGTTGGGTTCACTAATATGATAAGGTGTAGAAAAGGGGTTCTAGCCTATAGATACAAACTAAGATCCCAATTATACACACAAATCATTGGGGACATAAATAGGTACAATCAATTTCCTAATAGGAGACATGAACACTTGGATCTATCTTCCCATTTTGAATGTGTAATAGAATTGAGATGAGTGTATGTATGATCTAAGTTTAATGACATGAAAATGATGACTTTCAACTATGATCAACAAATTATAGAATGAAAAATAAACACAATAGATTAGATATGAAAATACGACATAATAAGAAACTCAAATATGGAAACTAAGCCTAAAAGTGTTGGCATCATAGTTTGTTTCTCATAAATTTAGCCAAAAATACCCGAACATGTATGCTAGGCTCCCTAGTCTAGGTTTTTTTACTTGTTCAAAAGTTGTTGCAACTTGTGATAGTCTTCTCTACATTCTTGTAACACTTTCATCATTAGATTTAAACATGCACACACAAAAGAATAGGAAAGAAGGGTTGTGTTGTATAGGGGCTTACCTATTTCAAACCTTGTGTTGGTGTTCCCGCCTACATAATAGATAATGGTGATGTAAAAGATAGCTTTTCCTCGGAAGAAAACATGTTAAACAATAATAGAAATGCTTGAATTGACAAATATTACCTCAAATGTGAAACCATTGGCATGAAGTCTCACATAATGCTTGATATTACTAGGATATGTTAATGCATGCCTTCATCACGAAGAAACTCATTATTATTGATCATGATTGTTGTAGCAAAAATGTATGATTGAATACTTATTGCTCCTTGATTGTAGATTTGTGCTCAATTGACTCAAATACACTTGATTGAATTCTAATTGTGTATCTTAGAGTTTTAAATGAGAGAGGGAGTTGTATTTATATACAACTTACACCTTTTCAAATTTAAATTTTGAGGAGGATCAAAATCGCAAGCCAAATTCTCACTACTTACAAAGCCAACATTTATATTTAAATTGTGGGGCCAAACTACCTAGACAAGGGCATTGGGAGCCCTAGTCCTAGCAGTTTGAGCTTGGAAAAAGGTTATGGATAGAGGAATGCACCATGTTAACAGAAACAATCTTGAAACTAAGCATAATTAAGCATACACTAGGTACACATTAGGCACAATCACCAAAGTGGGTCCAAACTAAGTGTGAAATTGTAAACGGATACAATTTATGAGACTATAGAGAGTGAAGAACTTGAGAGAGCTATAGAGACTAGTGGTTAAAGAAGTATTGCAACATATTTGTTTGTTGATTTTGCATATCATTGCATGTTTCTTTAACAATATGAAATATATGAGTTAGCCACATTCTCTACATGAAGTACTATAGGTACAATTGGTGTATTTTGATCTATTTTCATATTTGACATTACTCATGGATTGGGAGTTTAAAAATATAATGTCAAGTTATTCTCTTTTAGATCTTAGTTTATCAACAAACAAAAAAAATCAGTACGCTCGGGGTATCCCCGCGACCCAGTCCAACGACCCAACCTGCCTTACCTTGGGCTTACTTTTTATTGCCAAGTTAGGGCCAGGAAGGGGCGAGCTGAGGTGAGACTAGTCCCCTAGGGAGAGAATCCAGAGCTCGCAACCAGTCCTCCCTCTTAAATCCAAGAGGGAGTCGAACCCAAGACCGATGGGGAGCAAACCCACCGCCCAAGCCAGCTCACCTACCCATACGGGCTTTAGTTTATCAATTATTGATGTGATGGTGAGTTTCTATGTTTTATTGGATTATGATCTACAAGTTATATGGAATTATGTGGGTCGTCTACCCATTTGGTTGCAACTGGATAGCTTAAAAGTGGATTGTCTATATCCACTAAATTGATTCAATGCTAATGTAGGTTGTGTCGGTTGACCTTGTTAGTGGTCATTTATACATTTGTATGTTGTATTTGAGACATGAGGATGGATATACATATTTTTTTATTGTATATTTGGTTTCATATGGATAAAATGAATTTTTAGCTTTGATGTTTTGACCTTTTTGAGGTATGGTTAACAAATTTTTGTGGTTCCTATTCCATTTTGGTAAGAGTAAGGAAGCTATGCATTTTTTTAATTATTTGAACTTAATTTTTGTGTTAATGTATAGATTGATACAAGAATTGGTGAAATTTGGTATGATTCACCTTGGCATGTTGGAGGATGTGCAGAGTTATTGCTTGATGGAGGTTACATCGGTTTCTATAGAAAGTGTCTAGTTGGAGCACATGAGAAGGTTTAAGAATCAAGTGGTACATGTGTGGCTAAGGGATTTTTTTCTTTGTTGATGTAGGAAGGTCATGATCCTTCATTACTATACTTCAATATTATTTATGTTTCCTTATAGTTGAAATTGTAATGTATAATGTCAAGTGGAAGAATGTTAGTATAAGGTGACATTTACCTTGTAATCCTAAGTCATTTTCATATATTTCCACATTCTTAGAAGGTGTATTCAGATGCTTAAAAACATGATAAATAAACATTTATTTATAATGATTTATGAGGCATTGTAATTACAAGATGTACACAATTAACAATGCCGAGGATAAAGTGTAATGGAGAAATATTTCATTTGGGTGTCCACTTTGGTAGTGGGGTATTTTTTTTTTTATGTTGACATATGTCATTTTCACATCTCTTAGATTTTGGCACCCATGTTTGCATGTTGTGCATGTTAGTCGTCAAAGCCGCCAGTAAGTTGTGGAGAGAGTTTGACCAATTTTTATTGGCTATGGGATAGGCACCCATGTGAAGACCATGTGAATAATTTATTATTTTTTTAATAAGATAATAGTTTGTCCTCTAGGGTTGTGCATGAGTTTGGAGACGGTATTTGCCTCTTATTTTGAGAATCTATAGTGATTTTTTCACATTAGCTCTTCTATAGATTGGTGCCTTGAGTTAGTAGAATGAAAGGCATTTTTTGCAGGTTGGAGAAGTAACAAAATGTAAATATTAATACACGGAAGGAGTGATGGAAGTGAATGTATTGTAATCTCCTACATTTGAAGATAATACATGCTTAGTCTCTCTTCTTCGTAGATTTTTTCTTGTAAGGGTTTTGTCCACAAATATTCTGTTATGAGATGTTCTTCTTATGTTATTGATTTGTGTCATTATATGTTGTTACTATCTACTATATTATGGTGATATAGTATTCATTCATCGATATTTTATGTTCATCTAAGTTTTTTCTTTTAAGCATGCTAAAGTGGTTGATTTTAGCATGAAAAGCGAGATGAATATCTCAATGACTTTTGTATCAAGGAAAATTAATTTTTATACTTGTATATAATTATATATTTCCATCTAGTAATTCTTTAAGCCTTGAATCTCATAAATTTTATTATTGGATTAGATATTGAAAATTTCCCAACAATTTCCTAACAATGTTGAGTTATAGATTATATCAACTATCAAGGACTCCAACCTATGACATTATATTTATTGTTGGAGTGCTCTACCAACTAATATATTTGACTGTTGCGGCCAATCCATCATTCATCTAGGTGTGGCTTATTTCCAACACCCCCATTAAGCCACACTAAGAGTGCTTGGGGCTTCTAGTTTGGCTCTAATACCATGTTAAGATTTTCATTAACCAACTAACACTCAAAATTAGGAACTTCCATTTGTTGGTAAAATTTTCTATCATTAAGCTACTAGCCCCTTTGAGGCCAATCCATCTAATTAGTTCATTTGTAGATTATTTTCAACAACCCCCTTAAGTCACACTATAGGTTCTTGGGGTTCCTATCCTAGATTTGATACTATATATTGAGCTACAACTCATATGGACCAACTAGGACTTAAACCGAGGACCTTCCATTTGTTGTTGGAATGCTTTACCAACTAAGCTACCGGCCCATCTTTGGCCATCTCATTATTAGTCCAAGTATGGCTTGTTTCCAAAATCTTGTATATGGATGTGACTATATATGGTACAAAACCTAAGAGTTATTCTTAGCATCCTTCTTAGTTTTTCTATCATTGATTGAAACATTCACCAATCTTGTGGCTCTTGAAAACCAGCTTCAACTATTTCTCATAAATATTTTTCTATAACCAAATAATCATCTTAATACTTCAATATTCATAATCATGTCTACTAAATTCTAGAATAAAAAGAGAATATCAATGTGTGTTAGTTATTATTAATGATTAGAGAGGTGTGCAACACACAAAAAATAAACCTAAAAAATATTTCTTGACTACTTTGGTATGAAATGAAGATTTTATAAACAATTATATTATTTAACCAAGAATAAGAATTAAAAATAACTTGTTTAAAATTAACTTTTTTTCAAGTGCAAACTAAATAGCAATTAACTAGATTGAATGGATTAAAAACTAAACATCTGGATAAGTTTGCATATGTTTATTAAAGATTGAATGAATTATTTTAGTGAAATTTTATTGAATAATTATGTTGGTGAATGTTTCTTGAATAAAAGTGTTTTAGCTAATAATGAAGTAGTTGTAAATAAATTGTATGCACCTTGGCCCTAATTAAGAAGGCCTTTAAATAGGCTAAAACTTGGTAATAATGAAAAAATAATAATTTGTTTGATTTGTCCTAAGACATGAACAATTCAACCAACTCATTATTGAGCCCCTATACATGAATGCAAATGGTATTCAAAAGTAAAATAAACTTTATATTTAAATCTTAATAATCAACAACGTGAACAATAACAACCAATACTAGTGCGACCCAAAATTAATCAAGTTATTGTTTGATATCGATATCATATTACTCTAACTTTTCTTATGACATAAATAACTGTACTTTTATCATTGTTTAGCATAAAAAATATTGTGATTGAATTTATTTGAAATGAATATCTACATAAAATAATATTTTATCATCTTTCTTTAAAAAATGGGAGTTGACGGAAGTAGGATGTGTTAATGCCTAGCTAAATGATTGCTAACATGGTTTATTCTTTGTTATTAATATTTCTAAATTTCTCAAGTGTGTGCTAAAGGCACAACTAAAGTAGGAGGATGAATGTGTGACAACTAGTTAAGAAGGAAAGTTGAGATCTAGTAGATAAGATTCAAGTTATTTCACAAAGACAAAGAGTGGTTGGCGGCCTTGAACAAGGATTTGGCAAAGTGTGTGTGATTTGTATTTAATCAGTTAAAAATCCATAAAGCCTACACTCTACTAGAAACATGTCTAATGAGTGGTTTATGGCTATAAAAAAGAGGTTATTTAACCCCCTTGGCATCTTGGTAAAAAAATATCCATACTAAATTGAGGGTAAGAGGGGAAGGGGAACATACCCCTAAAATTGGAAGGAGTTTTTCCTCTCTTAATTGGTCCTTAGGCAAGCGAGGCAAGAATTATGCACTATTTAGATAATCACTTGACTTAGATACTAAATCTCTTTCTGGGAGGCTTTATGACCATTTACTCTAAAGAAGAAGAAGTGTATATATATATATATATATATATATATATATATATATATATATATATATATATAGAGAGAGAGAGAGAGAGAGAGAGAGAGAGAGAGAGAGAGAGAGAGAGAGAGAGAGAGAGAGAGAGAGAGAGAGAGAGAGAGAGTCATCCTCTAGTAAGAAAGAATCTAGTTGTAGGTGTAAGTTAATGTTTAGATAACAATCTATCCAATAATATTAGCATGTGTGTAATCTTTTTATTTTTCTTTTTGGGGTATGTCTTTTGGCCCTTTATTGATTCTCTTTTGTTTTGGTTTGTATGGTGGCCTCAACTATTGGTCATGCAAACCTATATGTATATAGATTGACTAAATTTGTTGCTTAGTTTTTTTTTATGTTGTCTAGATGTTCTTAAATCTATGAACCATTTTCTATAACATGTGTAAACTTTCTCTAGATTTTGGTTGTG